>NW_028288596.1:300000-505625 GCF_059628265.1 Tinamus guttatus | reverse complement strand
GGTCCACCTTAACATGCATATTCAGATGCCTGATCTTGGACTGTAAATTCAGGCTGAAGAAGAAAGAATAGTTTTTACTAATTACTGTCAACTGAGTCAGGATCTTAAAGGTGCGTTTCATACACAGGCTTTGAGAACTGTAAGACCAACGACATGCTAATATTTCCACCAGTAGAAATTCCTGCTGTAGCTAATAAAACTCACTGTGCAAAGCATTATTCATCCTCCACCTACTATTTAATATTGAAGACTGAAAGGGTGCAAAATATCTGGGGGACAGAAACTCCCATGCAAACAAAATTGTTTTGGCAATTTACCCCTAATCTGACCTGCACTAATTCCCAGAAACTAACCAACTAACTGTTTAGTTCAGTTCTTGGGAGGAACAGCTGAAGAGTGCAGCACATCCTGGCTTAAGGCTGCTTCTGCTGTCTTGTAAGATTGTCAAACTAGCTGATGCATATGCACTGTTCTGAATGTTAAAGTACTAGAATAGGCTGCCTAGTAATTAAACAGATTATTTGGTCTATTATGGCCAAAATACAGATCAGCTCTGGACACATTTCCCAGAATACACAAAATAAGTTTCATTACGAAAATTTACGTACATTTGTCTTTTACATGCACCTTGGTTTTGCTCTGTAGTAAAATGGCACATATTTAGTTCAGTTCTTTGTCAGTTCTGTGTACATATACTATGAGACAGATGTGGCACATGTATGTATGCATCTTGCAAAGCATAAAAGTGATTATTTGATGGACTTAGGGTAAGCAATTGCCCTCCCTGGGGCATATTCGAACTGTCTGAGATTCTTTGCTGCCAACTGCACAGCTTGCTACCTGTCAGGAACTGGAATTGGCAGAAAACAGCTGGTAGAAATCAATGGATGTGCCAGTTCTGGTTCATCCAGCAGAGATACTATGGAGCAGTGCTGCAACTCTGATAGGAATTAGGCAGCACAAGCACGTCTTATTTGCACACAGCTTCAGTGCCTTGTAAGCTAGGGAATATAGAGGTTCAAATGATGTAAAGTGGTGATTACTTTTTAAAACTTGACATTCATGTAACAAATGATACCAGAATGTCACTAGGGAAAAACACAGTTTTTCCATAAGGTGCACTGAAAATACCGTTGTGGACATGCAGAAAGAAATGTCAGAAGTGATATTGGAAGTGAGGCCCTAGATATAAGAAAGAAGAAGAGCTCAGAGAAACTGATAGATCTTTAAGGACTGCATGTTCTAAATGTAAGAATGGTCCATCTCATTCCTCTGAAAAACAAACAGGCATGTATGGAAACTAGTCAGAATAAACAAGGAACTCATGACAGAGCTCCAGAGCAAAAAATTACTATATAGGAAATGGAAGTAGGAATAGGCACCAAAAAAGGGATTTAGAAACACTGCGTAGGCATGTGGAGACAGAGTTAGAAAAAACAAGTCAGCTGAAGGCTTGCAAAGAACATTAAAGGCAACAAGAAGAGCTTCTACTGCTCCCTTAGTAGGAAAGGGCTGAACCAAAGAGTGAATGATTTATGAGAACAGGAGCAAGTAAGACTGAAATACCCAATACTTTCCTTGCTTCAGTCTTCACTATCATCACTATCTCCCAAGTTTCTGTGCTTAGAGACAGGGTTGA
The DNA here is from genome assembly GCF_059628265.1 of Tinamus guttatus. NCBI lineage: Eukaryota > Metazoa > Chordata > Aves > Tinamiformes > Tinamidae > Tinamus > Tinamus guttatus. The sequence continues at coordinate 503,986 of NW_028288596.1, read as the reverse complement.
AGGAGATGGCCTATGAGCAGTGCTGAGGATTGAGCTACCGATTACTCCAGATGACTCAACCCCACCACCAGTCCATTGAACTGGATGGGAGTCAACCAAGAATGCTGTTGAGATAACTAGCTGACACCCTTGCAAGGCCAACTTTTACCATCTTTGAAAGGTGCTGAAGATCAGGGAAGGTCTCTGATGACAAATGTTGCACCCACCTTCAAAAAAGCCTAACATACAAACTACAGAAGTACAGACCAGACGGTCCCTGGGAAAATCATGGCGATAATCCTTTTGGAACACATTTCTACGCATGTAAAGGAGAATAAGGTGACTGGAAACAATTGGCATGGTGTTAGCAAGGGTAAATCATGGCAGACTAAGCTGATGATAAAATGACTGGATCTGTGGATGAGGGGAGAGCAGTGGATATCAATTACCTTGATTTTAGCAAGTCTTTTGACACTGTCTCCCACAATACTATGACATTCCAAGTTCGGATGCTATGGTTTAGATAGGTGGACAACTAGATAGTTGGATGATCAAGCTGAAGGAGCAGTTACTAATGACTCATATTCTCCCTGGATGCTAGCTACAACGAAAGTCTCTCCTCAAACTGGCGTGGTTTAACATCTCTATCAATGACCTCGAGAAAGCAATGGACCCTACCCTCACTAAGTCATCGGGGACACCAAATTGGTGAGACCAGTCAATAAACTTGAGAGGGAGGCTTGGCATGCAGGCAGACCTAAACAGGCTAAAGTCAAGGCCAGCAAGAACCCTATGAAATTCAGCAAAGACAAATGCAAAATTCTGCAAAATCATGAAGAAATGCACCTGGAGATGAAGGACAGTTGTGTCAAGGAGGCTGCCCAGTCTTCATCCATGTAGGTGTTCAAGACCTGACTGAATAAAGGCCCCAGCGACTTCAATCTTACAGTTGTTTGGAGCAAGAGGTTGGACTCGATAATTTCTGAGATCCCTTCTAACCTGCAATATCCTATCAACCTGGATTACCATATGAATCTTGAAAGATGATGTTGGAATTCTACCAGCACACATGTTCAAATGTAAAAAGGTCTCTAACAGCTTCACAGTACTATCAATAGCATTAGTAAAAGTATTCTCTAGATAGATTTGAAATACATGCTACATATATAAATACATACGTATATGTATATGTATACATACACACACATACACTATGCTGTCAGATTTTGTGCCTATAGATTGGCTTAGTATCACTGAGTTAACTAAAAAGGAAGAATATCTGGAGACAGGTGAAATCAATTTTGCAATATTCCAATTACATGTAATTCTTTTATCTATGAAACAAACACACTGCAAAAGCTCCACACTTGTGGACTTTAGAGCTGAAAATGCCACTATCACACAAGAAACAAGAAGAAAACAACACATAAGAAAACAACATCTGCACATAGAAGGGAAAAAAAACCAAACTCATTTAAAAGAAAGAAAAGAAAGAAAATATTTGCAGCAGAGGGCTGATTTTGAGAAAACACTACAAATGAGAATATTTGAAAGCTAAATATAAAGTAATGTTTACAACCACAGAAACTACATGTATAAAGCCAGTCTGACACAGATAGAAGCCAGAAAGCAGGAATAGTGCACTAAGAGGTCTTAGAGACACCCAAACTGTGTTTGTATTGAAGCACAGGGCCTTGTTAGTAGTTTGCAAGTGCGCAATGAACTCTTTCAAATCTAAAAAGACAGAGCTGACTTGATGCTAGTTACGGCATTTCTGCCACAGCTTTGGTTGAACGAGTATTACTTCAAATCCTCAAGAGATAATCCCACTAGAGAGCACTAATGTGGAAAAGGCATCAGACAGCTACTCGGACAGATTTTTTATGGATACACATGCACACAAAAACACACATACACACACACATATTATTCTCCAAATAAAATTACAAAGAATGGAAGCTTTTCTAAGTGCAACATGGAAATATTTGCTGATATATGGATAGAAGATGAAAAGTGATGGCAAACATTTACACTGAGATATCCCTCTCCCACGATCTTCTCAGCTAAAAGCTTGATTGCCAGCAAACGCTCATGTTTTCAGCAACAGCACTAAGGTTCCAAAGAATCAACTGTGAGGGGATTCTTTTGGGTGCAAGTGTAACACCCTGGTCAATCTACGGAGTCTTAGTGTTTGCCTCATCTATGACAAAAGTGAATTAGCTGCAGCCTAACTCACAAACACAGTTGCAAATCAAGAATAAAAAAAGGGACATAGATTTCAACATACACAGTTGCAAATCAAGTATAAAAAAATGGACATAGATTTCAACATTTTTGGACCGCCTACTGAAGACTGTTACTGTAACTGAATTCTACTGAAACAATATTCAGCAGACATCTGGGAGCCAGAGCACACGTTCATTTAACTTGGAGTCCTCAGCTTAGATAACTAGCGTCTCCTGGCCTGAAACAAGACAATTTGGTGCAGAGAAAACATCGCAAAATTTGTCTTCCAACAGGTCATTTGGGAAATTTAGAAATAACTTTTGGAATAGATGCAAGTAATATCAGAATAAACAAAGACCTTTGGTCTAAGAACTTTACCAATTGCCTTTTAAAAAAAAAAAAAAAAAAGACTGCCCTATTAGCTTTAGAGATCATGGAAATACATTTGAAATTGAGTATTCTGCATTTTACCAGTTCTGGAATCAATGATGGCAAGAACTAGAACACAAAGTTTAGCAATATTTAAGCCAATAATACTAGTCTTTGATTGGGAAGAAAAGAAAAAAAGAGAGAGAGAGAGAAATCATGTGAGACACTTAAGCTGGCAGAAAATATCCCCTGACTGGTTTATGTATGGGGATTATGTGCCTCAGCCTTTAATAAATCTAACCACTATAAGCTAGGTATACAGGGGAAAAAAAGAGGGTTTTCTTTCTCTTAACTCATGGAAGTCAGCAATGTGTATTTGCAAAGTGAACTGCTAGGGAAGCCATCTGTGAACTCTCTGCTAATAAATATATTTAAAAAAGCTTTTCAGGAACATTCTTATCTTGAAAACAGACGGCAAATTTCTTCCATTTTCAGTTTTATGCCTTTCCTGCAGAATTCTACTTAGCATTAAAAAGATCTTGTCTGATGCTGAATTACCTAATTCAAACCTTACAGGAATCATGTAATCTTTTCTTTGCGAGAAATCAGCTACTCTGTATGAGGAAGTCCTCTCTACTAGATATTGACCGACTGATTTGGATTATTGTTAAAACAGTTAGAATGATTTGCTCTCATTCTAGCTTTGCTTCACCTCTCCTGCTAAATCTGACCCTTTCTCTATGTTAGCATAGAGAACAGATGGAGTCCTATAGCCTTTAGATCATCCTTCAGCGTTGAAGATATTTGTGTTTACTTTTGCCATCAGAACACTCACCACTGCTTAAAGAATAGCTCTAATATTCTTCTGTAGTAACACTTATTTGATGAGCATTTAATATGCTGTACACCAAGTGAACAACTGTCATGTAGTTTTCTGGGAGAAGAAAGCTTCTGTAATAGTTATTGAATATTAGAAGTCTCAACACATGGAGACTGTTCCAGACTACATTTCCTAGTTACTCTAAGTACAGAGCATTTTGACAGCCAGTCTTTAAATGTGAAACTCTCTCACCAGAAGATCAAACTAAGTTCAGAAAATCTCTCCTACAACTGTGAATTCTTCAGAATAAGAGATAACTGTTATATTCAAGAACCATTTGGAAAAGAGGAAAATAAAATATTGAGGTGCCCTTGTTCTGTGTTTTTGTCCTGTGATCATTCTAAGATTAGATTACAAATAGAACAGAGGAGAGAAAAAACAGGAGCGGGTCTGCTGTAGATTTGCCTATTCCCCTTTTTTCTGTTTTTGGTGAATTCTCTTAACAGATTCCAAGACTGCACATTTCTGAGTAACTAAAGTACATACTTTCATGGTTTATCACCTATAGTATCACACACTCAAAGCCATTAATCTGAAACCTCCAGAATTTACCTTGTTTTATATATTTAAAACATAAAGTGATAAATTCAATCTGTACTGCCCTTGAATTATGACAATCTCCAGAAGAGCTGCTTCCTACTCCCTCTTTTCCACCACCCTATACTGCAGGGAGATAGCTGAAAATGAAATTATTAAGTAATTTAGACTTTTTGATTTTTTTAAAAAATGCTCTAGAGTCAATAGTTTTGCTCGACTAAAAGACTTTTCACAAAAAGTTAACTGGGATTTCTGAGTGAGAAGCAGATTGCAAGTTCTCAGCAAATTCTGAGCAAATTCTCAACTCAAAGCCACCTAGTGAAGTCACTCATCAGGCAGCCCCCACAGCCTTAGTGAGCTCAGTCTCCCACACTGTCCATGGGCTGGAGACAGCTGCTGCAGTTCCATGGTCTGCAAGGCACCTTCTCATAGCACTCAGTGCAAGAATGGGAGAAGAGGAATTCATATATCTGGCCAATAGACACGCTCTCCTTCATATCTTTTCCAGTCACCAGCTGTAATTTCCCTCGTAGCTCTAAATAGCATCAACAGATATCACAGAGCAAATGTGCTCCAGCAGAACTACCCAAAAGGGTTTCTATAGCTCAAGGGAATGAGAAAAAGAACTGAGGTTTCTGAGAATCCCAATTCACTGAGCTCAGCAGTGGTATCAAAGCAGCCTCTACATAAGCTTGTGACTTACCAAAGGAAGCTCCTTACCATTTCCTCAGGAAGCAGAAGGGAATGCATGTGTGCAATTCCAGAAATCAATTCCTACACTGCAAATTGTTTTGTTTTCTTGTTTTACCTTTTTCTACTTCAACACCTAGCCCATAGGCACGATGAACTAACATTTGTGCAAATTCTGCTTGCTTCAGAGATACCTAGTACTAATCAATGAGGCTCCTATCAAAAAGGCACTAGGATTTTTTTTCATTTGTTTGATTGTTCTATTTTTGCTGAGGAATAGACTGATGTATTTTTAGCTAGGGTGGGACAAAACGTGTTTGCCATATCATGTCTCCAGAAGAATTCTTACATGTCTGAAGTAGACACTGATGTGCAAATGCATACAAAACCACTTAGGCTATTGCTAAAAAAGCTGAGTTTTCTCTTAGTTCTGTGAATTTTTGCTATAAATTTCATTGTCAAAATATACAAAGCAAAGAAAAATTTCTATTCTGACTTGATTTTTTTTCTTTCCTTTTTTTTCCCCTGTCCCTTTGATATCAATATTTTTTCCTCCATCTCTTGTTTTCCATTTAAGTTATCTTTACCTCCTTTCTGATTTATTTTCAATTCTTGTTCTGTGCAGCACAAAAAATCTTCAGTTATTTAACTGAAGATTTATAGTGAATATTTTACTGTAATTTGAAAAGAGCAAAACATTTTAGAGGATAAGATTTTGCAATTCCTTAAAATTTCTGCATTAAGAACTTTCTAAAACATATTTTACTAAGACAGAAAAGTGATAATCTGGTCCCCCAAAACTACTGCAGATATCTGCAGAGTTGCATATCACCAGAGGAAAAAAAAAAATCCTAAATAAAATCCCTTTGGTCACTTCAGACTCCTTGGCCAGCAGGGACTACTACCTGCCAAGATAGGCTGTTGCCAGTTATTCTCATCATCAGTAAACGTGTCTGTATAGTTTGTACCATATGTTATATATATTTTAAAAAAATGCAAAAAGTTTCAGCAACACAGTGAAACAGAAATTGTTAGAATATAGATAGATCGTATAGATGTTCTTCATCTTTTTTTTTTTAATTGAGCTCTACTTTAGAGTTTTTGTATATTATTCAGATAATTCAAAGAAATCAGAAAACCTTTGTTAATATTAATTTCAGCCAGTATAGTCCTGGAAGTTGGGCAACTCATGTAAGCACTCATTTTATTTTATTCACAAAGAAAGCTGACCTGGAGGTAGAGTTTAGCTGCTACGTATTAATTTGAATCAATTACATCAAAATCAAAGGGCTGGACCAAGGCTAGCATTTATTTCCAAGCATTTCACCTTCAGTCACAGACTTAAATATAACTTGGTGCATCACCACGATATGAAGAGAAGGGCTGAGGACATGAATCCATGCTTCCCTACCAGAGAGGAAGGGCAAGAACACAATAGGGTGGGCATGAAAGCCAGACAAGTTCTGTGAGAATAAAATATACGATATTCTGCAAGTTTTTTTTCCAGTGAGATTTACTATAGCAACAAAAAGGCAGGGAATCACAACTCATATCTGAAGTGAATTCTATACTATGACAGTATCAGGGATTTTGCATCAAATCAGGGGCAAGATGTAACATCTGACCACCAAAAAATTCTGAATGAGAAGTGATTTAACTGCTTTAGCCAGGGAAAGACTTCTCAGATCCAAATGGTAGGGGTATGTATTCATAGATATCTCCGTCTCCCATTCATATATTGTACTCATTGAAGTTTACTTAAAATTATTCCACTCCATCAGATGATCATATTCCTACCCAGATGGCAGTACTGGTTCAGACGCACAGTTTCACAAAAGCAGATGGAAGGAGAGGCTCTTAAACCTCTGGAATTATCTCAAATATAATGTGTGCCACAGCCGGCAAAAAGAAGAAACTACTAGATAAGTTAACATTCAAATAATCAAGAGTCCAAGAGAAATGAGTTTGTCCATAGAATGATAGACACAATTTTAAATCCTCTCAAAGTTTAAAAGGAAAAAATTACAAAGCACATACTCTACTATTTGCCTTAAACAGTACAGCACAAGATAAAGTTTAATACATCCAGGAGCTGAGAAAGAATAAGGATCTTTAGCTGCCTTACAATATTGTTCACTCAAAGACCTTTAAGCACTTGACAAACATTAGAAGCTGGAATTCCTTGGTAACTTTCTAAAATACTGATTTATTAGAATGTTAGGTAAGAACTTGTTGGTTGTTGCTAAATTCCAGTAAAACCCAGAAGAATCTATCTGGTTTCTTGCCAACCTGTCCATCTGGCTTCATGGCAACACAGCAGCCAGACTGCTGCAGAGACCACATTTTCAAGCTGCTGGCCCTCAACAGCCCAGGAACATTGTGTTCCACCATTACTCAAAATACTCAGGTTTCTACCTGGCAGGCTATTGGAGATGGCCCAAGAAGCCTCAGAAAATGCTTCAAATATTTCACAAGAAATGTCACTCTGACCTTCTCTAAGCAAAATGTCAGAATTTTCATTACATGGAAAATTTCAAAATGTCATTTCTGTTGCATTTCAGAATGGTCCTTTTTTTTTTTTTTTTTTTTTTGAAGTTTCCAGAGAATAGGAATTCCAATGACTGGTTAACTCTAATCAGTACACATTGTCTTTCCTAGAAAAATCCATTTTCATTGACTTATTGTCACACGTTTTAATGAATTTTTTAAAGCTACAAAAAAGCGAGTCTGAAGTGAATCATATGATTCCCAGTTTTATGTGCTACAAAGTAGTCCACCCTTCATGCTTAGAATAATTTTTCACAGCTTTTCTATCATTTAAGACTATCATAATTTTCTCAGTATCTCTATATGAGTTCCAGAGGAAATAAATCCTATCAACAGTTATTTTTTTCCCTGGTAAAACTTTCATAACAATAAAGGACTTAGAACAGCAACCACTTCCTCTACTCCTGACAAGCAAATGTATTAGGTTGCTTGCTTCATTCCAGGCTATAACAAAATACAGTGCCCAAAATGCATAAGCTATCACCTACTTTAACCCTGTGAGTCAATATAAAAACACACGCATTTCAGATATAAAATTACTTAATAACTAGATTCAGGAAAGAAAACAAGATAACAGGAAAGTACAGAAAGCGATTATTTGACCTCTTGCTACATACACATAATCTATTTGATGAGATCTTGTTTTTGGAGATACAACATCTTAGCCATCAGATTTGGTATAAAAGCTAAGAACAGTTTAGTACCTTAAGAGAGGATTCCTTGAAAAGACTGCCATGTTATCATTTGTTGGCATATCTCCAGCAGAATTCAGCTATTTTGGCATTTGCAGCTCTTTCAGCTAATATGCTTTGCTATCCATACTTAATGGATGTTATTATGGAGGTTACCTATAGTTCTACCTTCACTGCTGATTGAATGAAAATGTTTGCAATGATGAGCACTATTAGACAGCAGTAACACTCAGTCTTCTCTACTAAGGTCTCAACCAGTTCTTCTCTTCCTCACCTCTTTACATGTTATCTTTCCAGCTTCTGATACATTCTGAAAAAAAAAAGTATCAAATGGGAGGAGAATTACAATTGTTTGTTTTTTAACTTCTTATGTCTAAGAAGTTAAACACTTCTCACATCCCACTTCTCACATTCAACTTCATCACTGGTAGAAGGATAGTAGACAAGGGAGGGAACAGCTGTGGGATGTTACCTTTTCTTTCTTTTTGAAAACCTTCTCTTTCAGATTTTGTCTTTTCCTGCCACAGTCCAGGTCAGGGTTGTACTTTTGTTGTCATATTTAAGTTTCACATATATTTAGCACAGAGAGAAGGGTTACATTACGTTCACATTAAAGGCAATTATGCCTTTCTTTTGTCATGCATAGACGTTATGCGAAGCTGGGCCACACTACATTACGAAATAAAATAGGTTCCATATACACACATACAGGCATAAAAAATGAAAGGGAAATACAAATTTGTAAAATATATCCCCACTTCCATTTCTGACACTGATCAGAAAGAGCTTACTTAACCTCTGTGAGTGTCCTTTTCCTCCTATGTAAAACAGAGATAATCCCTACCACCTGGACGCTAAGACATTTCAGACATTAAAGTACCCAATGTGTTTCAAGGGCCTTAAGTGAAAGGCTGTAAAGAAATGCAACCTGTCCTCTTTAGCAGAATGAAAGACCGATAAAGAGAAGGGAAAAAGACATCACCTGTTACAAACAAACAAGAAAAACCTCAAAAAAAAATGGGAAGCACCATGAAAATACATCAGTCACATTTTATCATTTCAAAACAGTTTTCTCACAGTGAAATATTGATTCACATGACAAACACACAACCGTTGAAGACTTCAGAGATTTTATCCTCTAATTTTGAATGATGATTGCACTCTTACCTTTCAGGATACACATGTACACATTAAACATGATGTAAATGTTACACTGGGTCTCATGTTATTTCTCACTAGTAAATAATGAGAATTAGTTTTCTTTAATTATATAAAACAAAAATCTTTAAAAAGAATGCAGGCACAGCCAGTGAATAAAGACGGTATTACAGAAACATAAATATGCCTGGCCTATGATTAACCTCATAGCCAACCGACTGCAAAAATTGACTGCTTAACCTGCATGTTAAAGTTAACCAGAAAAAAAGGAGCAAGGATAAATACCGTGCTATGGATCACCTTTCCCGTTTCCCCCCAATCTGGGTGGGAAATGCTAGGAATGCAAAGTGGATTTTATTTGCATTTGGCCTTTAAATTTGCTTTTCTTTCTCATAGTCTAAGTTTATACATGTGCTTGGACAACTTCTGTTGGAAAACAGAAAATATTTTCTTAAAATGAGAAATGAAATCTTAATACTGTCTTTTCAAATCCAGCTGTCAGCTTATCCATAATATCTGCTGAATTCCATAAACCTGGCAAACTCAGACACCAGTGATGTAATGCCACAAGCGCAACCATCTCACCATTTTATTTTTTTTTTTATCTTCTGATTCTATTTTTACTTTAAAAGCTGCGGAATGATTTTTGCTACCTGCCAGAACTGTGCAGACAAAAGCATTCCACAGCTCTTTAACACCTGCAGCCTTACCAAACTAAATTTACAAATACTCAGCAATGCCAGTGATGTTCCGTCTAGTCCATTAGTCTACATGCTGCTTTAGGTTGCCCTAATTGCTTGTGACCAGAACCATATTATGTTTTATTGCCTGTCCCGCCCGCAGTGCTGTGGTGCGTGGCGGGTGCCCGGAGCTGTGAGGCTCCCTGTGGCGCGAGGGGGGACGCTCTACCTGTCCCCCGCTTTACCCTGCACATCACGGGCTCATGCTAAAGCCGTCCTGACACTGACCTCGCCGAGACCCGGCAGCTGGAACAGCCTTAACAAGGTATTAACACAGCAACACGCTCCATCAACTGCTGCCAGCTGCAGTGGGGAGGAAGGGAGAAGAGACACAGGGAGAGGAAGGGGAGAGCCTGAGAAGCTGCTTCACAACTAGAGGAATCACAACACATCCCTTTAAGTTGTTTCCAGGAGTTATTGTACATCTCCACTCAAGAACACTCTGCTGCATCCCAAAGCAAGGGTAAGGCACGGAATTGCTTGAGCTTGTTTTCCTGCCAAGTCTCATAGAGCAAACCATGCTGCTTTAGCAATACAAATACTCACAAAGCAGCACCAGAGAAGTAGATTTTACTCCCCTTAATTAGTGGTGGCTAGCAGCCTGCTGAGCAAAGTGAGGGAGCAGTGAGCGGGGATATGCCAACCCTGCCACAATCCCGTTAGCACTTAAGGGTCTAGTACACAGAAAAGTATGTTTCCAGCATAATCCAAATTTACACTTGGCATACCTGCAATATAGTAGGGTAGTGTTACTTCAGCATCTTTCTATTCTACCTTCTGTGGTCTTTGGATTATGCCACTGAACTAATGAGAAACATTTAGAAGCCTGAATCTGAATTTGGCTTTATCTTCTGTTCAGCTTGCAGACCATTTCCAGGGCAGCAGGGTCGGATGCAGGATTACTACTGAAGTGCCCCACACCATAGTTAGCTAACAGAGGACTGCTCATCACAGCTGAACCATGTAACTTCAAACGCAACCCATCTGGAAGGCAGAGCTATTTGAGCAGTGGCAGACAAGAGGCTACTGGGATTCAGAAAAATATATATTCAAATAGATTACAAAAATATCAAGAGCAATGATTTTTGCCAATGCAAGGAGAAAAAAAAATCTCCCTGCATCTAAAAATACTTATGTGAATAACAACAGTCAAAGAGCTGTAACGGTTTGCAATGAGGGACAGGACATCAACTCACTTGCTATGGGAACAAAGCTGAATTGTGCATGAATTATCCTTCATCATCCAATTTGGAGTTTGGGGGGATGAGCAAAGGCAAAGTCTTACATTGCAGGCTAATCAGTCATCCCAATTATTAAACAATAAATAGCGAAAGTGAACAACTTAATAATGACATTATGGTCATAAAATATCCAAACTGTTATATGTGAAGTTATAAATAAATAAACATCAGGGGACTGCAGCAGTGATGGTCTAAAGAGAACAAAGCACAACTGTGCAGGGGGAATTGGCCTGCTGATATATTTGGAAATAACAGAGAAGCTTTCAGGTTCAAACTTCTTTATCAGAGAAATCATAAGAAATAATAAAATCTGTGCTAGCCTATGATTAGAAACAATTTTTATTAATTTAAACAAGTGATTATAATGACTAATCAGCTTAAAAGAAAGCTAGTTAAAACTTGTGGCATAGAGGGGTGTTAGGAAGGGAAGAGATCATTAGAACATATGTAAGAGGCTGTAGAGCCAAAGTTTTTATTTACTCAAACATGATTAGTATCTGAGTAGCACATTTCAGATTCCAGGCTTAGATCTTTTGAAGATACCTTGTGACTAAAATGAGACTCAGAACTCAGAAATCAACTCCGAGAGTAGTCTGAAACATTTTGCAGAAGCAATTTTCCCTCATACCATGGCGCGCCTGCCCTTTCCAACTCTGTGTTTCTATGTTCACTCTGATGCCTACTGATTATTCAGTTTCAACATCTAACTGAATGAAGACATCTGGTACATATTTGGTGTATGTACACATATAGACTTCTTGGGACAAGTGGGAAAAATAAAGTCTTTGAGAGCAGAAGACACTTACAAACCAAGACATCAGGCAAAAAGGACTAAACGCTGAGGCCAGGTCATGCCAGCTCTACAGGGAACCACAAGCCAGTAACATTGCAATACACAGTTGTGGTCATAGACACATAGACACACATCAGTGTGACCATGGGGGCATGAAGTGTTGGTCAGGTTCTAATTCCTCATACTTGCTCTGTATAGAGGATAAAAGTAAAAGCCATAAATGCAGGAGGTCCTTTTCAAAACCCTTGGCCCTGAACTGATAGGGAAAGCAAAGAGTCCAAAAGTAGACAAAGACTTTTTCAAAGAGATGTGCAGTAAGGTGGGAAGAGTTCAGCTCTCCAAGAAAGAAGAACAGAGGGACAAAACAGGTGGGAAAAATAATGAGAAAAGATGACATTCAGATGAGGGGGAAGAAAAAGCGGAGATAGTAGTTGGATGAACCATAGAAAAAGATGGGCAGAGTAAAATGTTTAACATGAGAATAAAGAGGAACCTGAATAGAAAGGAGAACCAGGCTGGAAAAAAATAAAATTGAATAAAAAGTCTAAAGGTCTTATTACACCCATTCAGAAACAGAACATGGAAGAAAGAAAACTTAGAAAGTAAAGTACGAAAGAGTGAAGACTAAAAGGAATTGAAAGTGTGCGTGAAAAGTGAAAGTGAGGTTTAATGACAGAAAGTTATAATTTCAGGCATAGATAGGAAAAATAAAGTCACACATGGAAAGTTTTGCAAGAGGCACTGGGACTTAAAAGATGATGACTTATGATGTCATTCAAAATATCAGTTTTTTTATGAGCATTTTTCATTGTATTTATCCTAGCCTTGAATCCCTCGCTCTGTTTAAAGACTAAAAAATACCTTATGCTTTCAAGTCACTTTGAGTCAGTGAAAGATTCTGAAACTACTTATTCCTTATTCCCTCACCCCCTCCCTGCTATGAACAGGAGCTAACTGGATGCAGAGGGAAATGCAGCAATGCTCAGTCCTGCACTGACATCTAGTGTCAAGAAAAGAATGCATCTATCCCTGAAACTTCCTCTTTAAAAACAAACAAATAATAATAGTAGTAGTAGTAGTAATAATAATAACAATGTGGTCCACATTTCCATTAAGAAACACAATTGCTAGATATTATTAATTTGATTTTAAAAGGAGCTGAATGCCCTTGCAAGGTAGGAGGACAGGATCGTCTGTATTGCTCAGGACACGATTTCTAAAAACATATAAGAACCATAAACTAGCATGAACAGCACCCCTATGGCTGGAGGAAGGTAACTTGGCTAATAGGGATGGATGACTTAGTGAATGAATTTGATCCATGCATCAAGGGACTCTATCCATGAGTGGACCAAAGAATTTCATTCTGGTAATTAATCAAAATGAAAACTGAGTAAATTTGGAAACAAGGAGCCTAACTTCGTCCCTGTTTGAAGGAAGCTTTGGAAGAAATTATACGGACTTTAGTAAAAGCAGTGATTTTTTTTTCCCTCCAATGTTATTTTACATAAAATCGTTGGGGTAAGGGAGTTGCTTCATTACAGTCTTTTTGGAAAATAATTTCTTAATTATTTGTTTTAATCTTCAAGAATGTCTTCATTCACATTGGCTCTGGCATGCCAGTCTCATGTAAATCCAGAACACACTCTCACATCTGGGGTTGGTACACTAAAGACAGTCAGACCTACAGAATCCTCAAAAAAAGCTTGCATTCTTGCTACAGAATGATACACGCCTCCCTTACAGTTCTCCTTATACAAAATTGCAACAACCTAGAAGTTTTTGTAGCAGGAAAAGAATGCTCCTATGAAACAGGACAGTTTCCAGACTTCTATTTTTCCCCTCCTACGATAAAAAAAAAAAAAACAAGCCTTCCAAAACTATTTTGAAAAATAAAAATTATCTGTAAAGCTTGTATGGTTGTCATTTTAAAAAGTTATGTCTCTTGCAGGAAATAGGAGGCCTTCCTTTTAGGTGCCGTAATGATCAGTCCCAGTGTGCAAACTCCCCTTCTCTTTAAGAGGACTGCTCTGGTGTGTGGCGCAGACACAATTCACAAGGGCTCTTTCAATCCCCACAGCCTGCAACCTTTGATGTGAAAGAAGCCATGCAGTAGCTGCCTGCAAGCTGCAGAGGGTCACGGATCTCCGCTACTCACCCAGCCTTATCTACTCATCAGAAATTCAGCCAGGCCAGGGAAAATTTTTTTTCTTTTTTTTTTCTTTTTTGCTGCACAAGCCAAATGGCATGGCAAATGTAACGTAAGTCAGTCTCACATTCCCTGACCATGAATGTGAAAAAATTAATTCTCTGCAGCTAAATACCCTTAGAGTCATTTTGGTATAAAAGGCAATGGTCTGTCACTTATATCTTGTGCTAAACTGGTAATGAAATCTCAAAGAGGGAAGGGGGGAATCATGACCAAAATAAAGCCCAAATTAGCCCATTGCCTTCACACCAGTTTGAGATCCAGCATAATTGAATCAGTGAAATTATTCTCGATAGGGCAGACTGTGCACAGGCCTGGAGAAGACAGGTGACACATGTAGAGCTTTGCCCTTTCTTCTTTTCAAGCCTTTCCACTGCTGCCCAGTGGTCTGTGGCGATATTCGATAGCTGGCTTGTTCCCACCTTGCCTCACTTAGCTAACTCTGTTGTAATAGCATTAAAAGCATGCGAGGCCTCAAGGGAGGCCGTGGGGCACATATGAGCAGCACTTAGCTCCTGCATGGCATCTTTGCAAGTTCCTTGGGGCAGACAGCTCTGGACAGAACACCCTCCTAAAAGCCACACATGAAGATTTCCCAGGCAATAAATATTCCTGTTACATTGGTCTTTCTGTTGCGAACATGGATAGCAAATAGCAATTATCACATAAGAAAAAGTTTAACCTCTCAGAGAGAGGAAATAAGAGTAGCAGCAAGACTCTGTGACTACTTTCTCAACAAATACATGTGAGTTATTATTGTCCTTAGCAGGCATGACACTAATTATCACTCTAAATGGTCATTTAAATGAAGGAAATACTGTCTTGTAAACATTATGTACTTGATATTTAAAGAAGTAAATATGCTGAGAATGGGCTCTACGAAAAATAATGCATTTTTGTTGTTTTAAATTAAAAAAGAGCGAAAGATCATTACTATCATGAAATATGGAAAATATGGCTTCTGATGAAAAATCTACATGTTAAAAAAAATCCACAGTGATGATCAGAAACATTTATCAGAAGAGTTCATGTTTCTGATAAATATTTAAGTGTGCGAGGCAGAACCACTGAGAACAGTAAATACTTTATAGCTGGCACTTTGTCAAAACTGTAAGTGTCTCTGCCTTCGAATTTTACATCATCACTAAATTTACAGTCATTTGATAAGTGGCACAAGACAAGAATTACTTCTTTCTAAATCTAAACCAAGTAATAAATTTAACATCAGGATTCATCTTATTGTCCGTTATCATCTGATGACAATGCCTTTTACCTTCATTGTCTTGACAGAAATATGATATGTAAAATTGTAATGTCACATCACTCACTATGATTTAACACTATCCAGCCCATACCATTTTAATCAATCAAAATTGTCGCTTCTTACTGTAATGATTTTCTGGTGGATTCCCTGTGTTTAACATGATATATAAGTCTTATCAGCAGTTGATTTACTATTTCATTTCAAAGTCTAACAGTTCAGAAGGCCATTCTTGCCTCCTTCAGACACCTTTGGAATTAGCAAACAAGCATCTTTTTAGGTATTAAAGGCAGAGTAATTATTGCAGAAAGCAACTGAAAGATACCATTCTGAAAGAAAAACATTTTTACCGTGAATATGTATCTGGAAGGGAAGAAAACCAAGCAGTGAATTTTAAAAAATGGAGAAAAATGCCTCACTAAAGAATGTACAGCACAACTAGTGACACTTGTTCTATTTTCAGTATCCCAAAACAGCCACAGTCATATCTAATCGCATAATGCAATTGCTGAACTCTAATTTTCCATCTCTTTTCTTGGTATTTCTTCTGTTATATCATCTTTTATTTATTTTTCACAGAAACCTACCACATTTATTTCTTAGACAACTGCAAGAAAATCCATTTGTGTTTGTAAAGCCCTTTCAAATACTACCCGGTATATGATTGGAATAGCCAACCTATATTAAATACATCTTTACATTAGGCTGCAACAAAACACAAATGCATAGAGCTATGAAAGAACACTACAACAGCAATTCTAACACTGAAATGCTCTTTTTGCATTCCCTTGCATATCAGAAAGGCTATACTCTCATAAATGGAAAAACACCCATTTGATCCTCTATCAAACAAGTAAGGGGTTCAGAGGCCACCTGTCTTCCTGGGAGAACTGAATAACACTTTGTCAGCCATAAAGCAATGAGAAAAACTATTTCCATTCTATTAGCTGGCTCTTAATGATAAGATAAAGAAACAAAAGTAGGAAAAATAATGTGATAAATAGTGTTGACAGGGAAAGCTGAGAAGCTGCATTGAAGCTGCATCACTGATTGTAGCTAAGGGAAGGAGTCCTTTAAAGAACTGAAGGTTCTTTCATCAGTTTAGAAGTGGTGAATATACAATATGCTATCAAAGAAATCACAGAAATTGAACCATGATTTTTGTGAAGGAGGAAAACGTATTATTAGGAATATTTTTCCATGGAGCTCATTTTTCACAACAAGAAAACATTTTTCCTATACCACTGCACTTCTTGTTTCATTAATCCTTCTTTCTTCTAAATGCATGATGCAAGTTACCCAACTCACTCAGCAACATTTGAGAAGGTAATAATGACAATGATGGGAACTGCCAGGAAAGAGAGGCTCCCGGATGTTCTTACTTGTAACATAGAAATTTGACCTTTTTCTTTTCTTTTCTTTTCTTTTCTTTTCTTTTCTTTTCTTTTCTTTTCTTTTCTTTTCTTTTCTTTTCTTTTCTTTTCTTTTCTTTTCTTTTCTTTTTTTTTTTTTTTTACTATGTTTGGAGACCAAAGAATCCCTTCAAAATCTCCACTATTTTTCTCTTGTTATTACAAATGACCACCAAATGTTCTGTAGAAAAGTGAGTTCCTTCACAGTGTGTCTGGCAATGTACTACTGATACAACCTAGAGGCAAATTCCCAAAATCAAGTTCTCCCAGTACAAGAAAGCTCTACTGAGAACGTTTTAGTTATAATCAAGTACCCTACTAAATACAAACTCACATGGTGCTGACAACTATCATTTGTAGCTGAATCCCTCTGAGTGAGAGGTATTCCTGTGAAGCACCTCACCCTACGGTACATCACAGCCCTTCGCACTCATCAGAATTTAGTGCATGAGATTCTGTTATCTGATGCTCAGTCAGCCTGTCCAACTAGTATATTTTCAGCTCTCCATCACAGAGCAGCACGGGGAGGGCTGGGGAGGAAGCACCAATTTAAGTTATAAAGAAACGTACCTTGTTATCAAATCATTCTCTAATGTTCTCTAGTGGCATCTCTTTCACCTTTTGTGAAGTATTTAGGTATGCTCGCTGTCAGAATTATGACAGAAATCTGGTCTGGTGACATTTTGCCATTTCTCAGACATAACTATTTGATTTGACTAGAGAATGTAGAAGACACTCCATGATGCCAAGGATAAACATACTGTCTATATCACTCAGCATTTGATAAATAGAGATCCACTGCAAATTTTCAGCTGTAACACCTCAGAAATAAAGCCGCTTCTAAACACACCAACCCTACAGCTCAATTCATTACAACTAGTTTGTAACACTCAAAACTAAATATCCTTAATACACAGTTTTGCACAATACTACTAGTATGTGCAGAATGCAATCTGGCATTACAATTTTCAGAATACCTTCTACCATATAAAAGGAAAAAGATATCACATGGCATATCCAAAGTTTCCATTAATTTCAATAAGACGATTTCAAGTTTGGAATGTGTTGTGTGCACTAAGATAACATTTTTCGTTTTTACTATTGATCTCATTGTTATACTTTACATATTTTCTGGTTATTAGTACTCATATACTTGGCTTTAAAAATATTTGCTTTGGAAGAGGAGCTTGGCCAGTGCTATAGACACCTGGCAAAACCTTGTTCAGGCATAACACTTTGGAACAAAAGAAATATCTACCAGGGGAAAACAGGAGATGATTTCATCAGTTGGTGGATAAAGAAATTATTATATTAAAAACAGAAAACAGTTTATTTGAATTCCATTTTTAATAAACCTTTGGCTTTTTGCCCTTTATGAAGAGCTAAAAAAAAAAAAAAGGGAAAAAGAAAATTTTAAAAAAAGCTTCATGTCTTTACCCTCTTTCTAACATTCTTTGATGGAAGAGTTTTTCTTACACACTGCAAAGTAAGAGTCCTCAAAAACAGCCAAAATTATTAAAAACTGTTGGGCCTAGATCCAGCAGATAACCCCTATATAGGCTCCTACTGATATCAATGGGAAATTAGGATCTCTAAATAATCTGTTAAATTTATCTCAATGCTCAGGAAAAAAAAAAAAAAAAGATTGTGTCATCACAGAGCATAGCACGGCACAGCACTGCAGTACAGTCTGAACTGAGCAATACCACATGAAGTATTAGAAGAGGAAGCCATAGTAACTAATATAAAAAAATTGATACTGTTTTCAAAGCACAAATAAAGTGCTCATATAACTTTCCTGACTGTCAATTTGGGTGAAAGGAGCCCTGCTTCTTGGAAGGTTGCTTTTGCAACCATGTTTTCCTGTGTGTGATTTTGCTGACACACTGCTCTGAGTTTCTGACTTTCTCCAAGTCCTCAAAGTTCAGGTGAGTTTCAGGTTCCCATCACAAAACAATCTGAACTGCACAATAGGAGACACTGAAACTTGAAAGTGTTTTCTTCCTTCGTTTTCTTGAAGTCTTTCACTGAACTTTCTATTTCCTGAACCCTACACTGGAGACAAGTATGGGAGCAAAAGCAAGACCAACACTGCCTACAAGCTACAGAGGTATTTCTGTGAGACTGGAAAGCACCTCATTTTTATAGGAGAGTACAAGCAAGTATTGTGCGTAGCTGAAGGCCCAATGACAGAATGAGGAGGAAAAAAAAAAGAAGAACAAAAACAAAATTCATTACTCTAAGTCTTTACCTCTCACAGTTGTACTGGAGTCTGCAGGTCAGGTGGTTGATATATGGCTTCTAGACTAGCCTGGAAAATTTAGATGAGTATGTCACAGCATTTTCTTCCATAACCATGTGTAAGGCAGATCAGCCACCAAATGCATAGGACTCAGCAATTTTGCACATCAGAATTAACGCCAACAGAATACTTAAATAAAACACTGAACTGGCTAACAGACAGTCCTCCAGCATAGAGCACTTTAAAAAAGTAAGAAATGCAACCAGTTGCAACTGCGCTAGGGTTGCAGAATAAAAAGTGCCCTGTAGACACAGTATATGAGCATGCAAGAAAAGGATACTACCCAGTGACAAACTAACAAAACGTGGTACAGATAATACCTAAAGCAACCTTCCATATTGCTCAGCCTCATGTTTTTGTGTGTAAAGCATCTATAGTTTAATGAAAAAAACAAATTAAGTCAAAAAGTGTTCACTTTCATTAAGACAACTAAAAAAAGTTGCAACTTCCATGCTGACACACATCCTGGAAGGTTTTAAGCTGCAGGAGATAGACAACAGGGTGTGAATGAAATCAGTGGCCAAAAGATCCAAAATGGTAGTGGCATTTTTCAACAACACTGCTTGCTGACCAAATCTGTTCCTTCTGAAGACAACAGGAGTTTATTAAAGATGTTAGTGAAAGCACATTCAGAAAAGCATACAATATTTTGTGAAGCACTAACAAACAATGAACAGTTTAAGAGGGTCAACACTATGGAGAATATAACCTGAAACAGCTGAAGGTCCTGTACAAAACCAGAAGTGTATTGAAGTATTGTGCTAATCACATTAGTTCTAATCTTGACCTTATAATAATTAAAAATTGATGCTTAGAACATACTACAGCTGTGCAATCAAATTTAAACCTACTAATTTTATAGAAAGAAGAAAGGCGTATCAAAAGGTCACAGTTTAATTTCATGATCGTATATTTAGTCTTTATTCCCATAGTGAAAATGTGTAATTTCTAAAAGAGCAAACCAATAATTACTTATTATGAAACTATTTTAGTCAATACCTAATTTCTCAGTATTGATTATTATTCAGACATTTAAAATGTACCCTACAGCACCAACAAAGTGTTTGTCATACTGTTCTTCTTACTAAGGCTTGTAACTATTAAAGATATTGATTAAAGGCAAGGGTCTAAAATGCCAAACACTGCATTCATTATAATAAAAATAAATCTTATTTAGCCATTTCAAAAATGGAATTTAATTAACTAGTAATATAAATATCGACCAGTTAAAGATATGTTTGTGAAACAATGTAGATTTCTCTCACAAAATGCATTAAGCAAGTTCTTGATTGGATTATACATTATAAATTTTGATTTTCTGCTTCAGTATTATTTTGCAAGAGAATCAGCTATTTCTTGCAATCTAGAACTTGCAGGTTACATCATCAAATAAAGCAAGGTACTGCTAAGCTCATGCAAATTAGTCTTCAGACTAGACAACAGATGCCATTTCATGTACTCTATATTACTTTTTTGGGATGTTTTTGTTTATTTCCTTGGTCTCTTAATGCCAATCCTCCATGAAATTAAAATACATCATCTAATTAAGAGGTTCTTTGACTATCTTCTTTTAACTACTGGCATTATCTGTGGGACGAAGGGATGAGTCTAAATATCTGCTATACAATACATGATTTTAATTAATTATGTTGTGTAATCAGATCTCCAAGATCACAAACTCATGCCAGTGTGTGAAGCTGAAAATGTCTGGATATTTCCAGAAGTTAAGAAATTGTAGGGTTGAATCTTTCTCTGCATTTGTTCCAAGCCTATTCAGAATAAAAATTGGGATGGAAACTGCGCAAACACTTTGCAAACAATTCTGCTGAACAAATTCAGATACATATTTATAATGCCTATTTCTGCAGACTGAGCTCAAAGATACACTAAAAAAAGATCTCTTAAAAAAAAAAGAGAGAGAGAGAGAGATGCAAAAGTGAATTACTTTGAATATTAAGAGTTCTTGTGAAAACATCATCACCAAATGTTCTAGGTAAAATCATGGCATTATCCTTTGAACAATGCAATCACCTACCATTTTCTGGATGCTTTGGGAAGTTTGAATCTATTTCTTAACGTTTAAATAGACAAAACCCAGAGATGGTTGCTCATTTTTCCCATGTGTCCCACTTGGAAGTTTGCAAAATACATTTGTCTTGGAGTCATGCACACACCTCATAGAAATCAGATGTCAGAAATCAGATTTTATCTTCCTTGACTCCCTTGTTGCTACTATCTGAAGCTATGAAAAGTCTCTCTTTGGAAAAGATTGCTCAGACAAGAAATTTCCAGAACAAGCATTTGTGCTCCCTCCCTGTCTCTGAAATAATGCTGACAGTTAGACATCTTACTAAAAGGCATAAGTGTTCAGAAATCTATAAAGTTGATATATAAACATTAATTGTTTGAAATTCTTATCAATTTCAGTGAACATATGAAAATATTCTGGCGTTTTAAAAATATTTTCGGCCATTATCAACATTACTTTTGCATTTCAGTATTTGCAAATTTTACCTACAGATACAATTATACAAATACGTATTGTACAGAAATACAAACGTACCTAGACATACAATTAACAGTGTTAGGCAATAACTGATTAGTGCACTTCATGAATCACATCTGAAAGGAAAACTAATAAGATGTACTTTTTAGCAGAAGATATATAAAAAAAAAATCAGCCTCCATTCCCCAAAGAACTGAGAATAGTAAACAGAAACCTTGTGGCAAATGTGTCTGTCTAGTAGAAATTATATATATCTCAATCATAGAATCATAGAATCATAGAATGCTTAGGGTTGGAAGGGACCTCTAGAGATCATCTAGTCCAACCCCCCTGCATACGCAGGGACACCTAAAGCACGTGGCACAGGACTGCATCCAAGCGGGTTTTGAAGATCTCCAGAGAAGGAGACTCCACAACCTCTCTGGGCAGCCTGTTCCAGTGCTCTGTCACCCTCACTGTTAAGAAATTTTTCCTTAAGTTCCTATGGAATTTTTGATGTTTCAGTTTCCGGCCATTTCCTCTAGTCCTATCAGTGGCCACCACTGAAAAGATACCATGACCGTCCTCTGCACTCCCTCCCTTGAGGTATTTATATACACTGATTAGATCCCCTCTCAGCCTTCTCTTCTCCAGGCTGAACAGGCCCAGCTCCCTCAGCCTCTCCTCATAGGGCAGATGTTCCAGGCCCCTGATCATCCTTGTGGCCCTGCGCTGGACTCTCTCCAGCAGCTCCACATCCCTCTTGTACTGTGGAGCCCAGAACTGGACACAGTACTCCAGATGCGGCCTCACCAGGGCTGAGTAGAGGGGCAGGATCACCTCCCTCGACCTGCTGGAGACGCTCTTCTTAATGCAGCCCAGGATCCCATTGGCCTTCTTGGCCACGAGGGCACACTGCTGCCTCATGGTCAACTTGTCGTCCACCATGACACCCAGGTCTTTCTCCGCAGAGCTGCTCTCCACAAGCTCAGTCCCCAGCCTGTACTGGTGTCTGGGGTTATTCCTCCTCAGGTGCAGGACCTTGCACTTGGCCTTGTTGAACTGCATGAGGTTTTTCACCGCCCAGTTGTCCAGTCTGTCCAGGTCCCTCTGGATGGCAGCACAGCCCTCTGGGGTATCGGCTACTCCTCCCAGTTTGGTATCATCAGCAAACTTGCTGAGGGAGCACTCTGTGCCTTCATCCAGGTCATTGATGAATAAATTGAACAGGACTGGACCAAGGACTGACCCCTGGGGGACCCCACTAGCCACAGGCCTCCAACTAGACTCTGCACCGCTGATCACCACTCTCTGGGCCCTGCCATCCAGCCAGTTCCTAATCCATCTCACTGTCCACTCATCTATCCCACACTTCCGGAGCTTGCCCAGGAGGATGTTGTGAGGGACGGTGTCAAAAGCCTTGGTGAAGTCGAGATAGACGACATCCACCGCTCTCCCCTCGTCTATCCAGCCGGTCATTTCATCATAGAAGGCTATCAGGTTAGTCAGGCAAGATTTTCCCTTGGTGAATCCATGCTGACTACTCTTGAGCACCTTCTTGTCCTCCATGTGCCTGGAGACAACGGCCAGTATGAGCCGTTCCATCACTTTTCCGGGGACGGAGGTGAGGCTGACTGGCCTGTAGTTGCCTGGGTCCTCCTTCTTGCCTTTTTTGAAGACTGGCGTGACATTGGCCTTCTTCCACTCTTCCGGCACCTCCCCCGTTCTCCAGGATCTTTCAAAGATGATGGAGAGCGGCTTAGCTATGGCATCTGCCAGCTCCCGCAGCACTCTGGGGTGCATCCCATCAGGGCCCATGGATTTGTGGGTATCGAGGTTCCTTAGGTGCTCTCTGACCCAATCTTCCTCTACCCAGGGCAAGTCTTCCTCTCCACCCGCTTCTTCTCTTGCCTCTAGGGCCTGGGGCTCTAAAGGGCTGCCCTTGGTAAACACCGAAGCAAAGAAGGCATTGAGCAACTCTGCTTTTTCTGTGTTATTTGTAACCAAGGTGCCCATCCCGTCCTCCAGCGGACCCACGTTCTCCCTGATCTTCCTTTTGCTGTTAATGTATTTGAAGAATTTTTTTTTGTTATTTTTAACGTCCCTTGCCAGCTTGCCTTCCAGACGTGCCTTAGCTTTCCTTGTCGCATCTCTGCACTCCCTGACTACGTTCCTGTATTTCTCCCAGGGGGCCTGTCCTTTTTTCCACATTCTGTATACCGCTGCCTTCTGCTTGAGCATTGCCACAAGCTCCCGGCTCATCCACGCAGGTCGCCTGCCCCCTCTGCCTGCCTTCCTACACACAGGGATGCACTGCTGCTGGGCGTGGAGGAAGTGCCGCTTGAAAACTAACCAGCTCTCTTGGGCCCCCCTGCCTTCTAGAGCACTAGCCCATGGGATTCTACCGAGGAGGTCTCTGAAGAGGCTAAAGTTGGCCCTCCTGAAGTCCATCGTCGCAAGGCTACTTACAGCCCTGCCTCCTCCTCGTTGAATCCTGAACTCCACCAACTCATGGTCACTGCAGCCGAGGCTACCCCCCACCTTAACATCTCCTACTAGGCCCTCCCTATTTGATAGCACGAGGTCCAGTAGCCCACCTCTCCTCGTCGGCTCCTCCACAACCTGCGTCAAAAAGTTATCGTCGACGCTCTGCAGGAACCTCCAGGACTGCTTATGCCTGGCTGTGTTGTCCTCCCAGTTGATGTCGGGGTAGTTGAAGTCCCCCATGAGAACCAGGGCCTGTGACCGTGAGGCAACATCCAGCTGCAATCCATTTTTTGTTCCTGTTCTGAGATTCTTCTAGAAATGTCTAGTACATAGATTGCATTTTTTTCTCTTTTACATTAAAAGTAAGTGTAAACGGCTGTTTTAAAAGCCATTTAAAAGCTGTATGTGCTTATGTGTACGTTCTCTTTACATGTGACTATCAGGACAGGTGTTACATCAATTCTTCCAAAGCCAGTTTTTAAGCTACAAGCAAACACCACTTTTAGCAAATACATGTATATACAAAACTGAACATGATTTATGATCACAGGTGATGCTTTCTAGGATGTGGCTTCTGAGCAGAATATATAGTAAATTCTGTCCTTTATTTTAGTGTTGTTTGTCCTTTATGAAGCATGTCAGACTAGCTGCATTAGAGATGCATGTCTTTATCCAGAGAAAAGGTAAAAGGCAAGTGAAAGCACTGGGTATGACTATAGGGGAAGAAAAGCAACCATCCAAGATATATCTAAAGTTAAATTAGAATCCCTTCTTCACTGAGGAGATTTCAGTGAAATTTATTAATTAGGCCTGGGATAAACATTTAACTTTTAACACCAATATACAACAGTAACATTAATAAGCTATTCATAAAGCCACATAGTAATGACTTATGGACATTTTGAGGCTGATCTTGAAGAGCAGCTTTGATATTCACTATCATGCTAGAAGTGAATGAACTCATCAAGTATCTTTTCTCATTTGTTTTGAATTATTCTACCCTGCAAGACTTGTTTTAAAAACAAACAAAAGCACATATTATAGAATGCTGAAATAAGTGGATGAAATTTCCTACTAGAGTGTAGAAACTAAAAATATTTGTTAAAAATATATGTTAAATTTCAGACCTGAAGCATTTGACAGTGTTCTTTTAAGAAATCAAAATTGATCCCTTCGGGCTTTATTCAGTGAAAATTACAAGACTCTGCAATTCTGATACAAACTCCTAGAGCTCCTATTTGGCTGCCAGGAATCAAAACCTTCATTATTTAGCTGCACAGATATCAAAACCATCATATGGGCTAGCAAAGGTAAAGGAACGCTTGAAGTGCTATCTACACCAGCACAAAAGACTGTGTGATGGAACAAGAGAACTGGAAACGAACATAATCCTTTCAAACAAATTAACGCTTCCACGCTTATGTTAGGTCCTATGTATAGTAAGAAAACACCTATTTTTCCTCTAAAAAAATGAAAATTATTATATTAGTAAACCACAAACGTATGAATAAAGCCAAATACAAGATTGGCAGAGGAGGTATTGTGCATTGTGAAAGGAGAGAAGGGAATGAATCATTGCAAAGCTGAAGTCTCTGGCAGTTTTTCCACTTACATTAGATGACCTCTTTTAAGAGATCTCTCTTCTAATTCTTACCAATTTAAAACTCTGCTAAGCTACATTTTGTTATTGGAATAGCCTTCAGCAAGCAGAGGAATAGATCCAAAAGCATGGAGGAAAGAGCTTTAGACGAGGAATAGTGAAATAGCTAAAACAAAAACAAATAGACAAGCAAAAACCCAAAAATCCTGCCCATTGCAGACTGTACTATTTATACAAAAGGTTAAAAAACAGGTCTGCTCATTTGCTACCAGGCAGCAGGGAACTGTATATTTCAGCTACTTTATTCATCATTCCTCACACACAATCTCTTTAGTAAAGAAAATCAAGAATTTTCACTAGGTACCAGGGGGAACTGAAGAATGTAATAAGAATATTGACATTAACTGAAAAGGTTAATTAAACATTTTTATAAGAGTAAAAAGAGTTTGCACAAAGTGCTTCTCTAGTTTATGCCAACTATACACAAATACTTTTCATACCATAAAATGCTCCATACAATCAAAGCAAGTCAAGGAAAAATCCTCAAAAATGTAACACATATTTCAATTACAGCTGAATGGGCATGACCCCCGAGTTTTGCAAGAAGCACAAATTATACTGCGAGTTCATGAAAGGACCCCAAGTTCACAGTGAAAAATGGTTTAGTGATTATTGCAGATAATTAACATGTCTTTATCTGGTTGCAGTACACACACAAAAAAAAAAAGAGCAATCATTCTTGACCATATAATCCTCATTAATTAGTAATGAGGGCATAAACACGCTACAGGATGCTCACAAACACCGTTTTACATTTTCTGCTCTTGGATGTTTCTAGTGCATGACTGGCCCACTAAACCAGGTGACACTTATTTTGTCTTATACAAATTAAAACAAATGAATTAAAAAGAAATTCTGTGAATTAAAAATGAAGAATAAAATTTCTGTGTTATAGACAGATAGCCTAGCTCAGCTATAAGCAATGCCTCACTTATAAATGGCAAGAATTGACCAAAGCCTGTCAAAACCAAAACAACTTTGTGAAATAAAAATAACACGAAAGACACAGTTAAAGTGGAGAGACAGCCCTTAATACAAACAAATTCTGGTACATCTATCTTGCCAGCATTCTTCTGTAATGATGCATCTGTTTCTCTTCCCAAATATAACAAAGTTGGTTAAAAAGGAAAACTTATGTCATGCAGTAGGGATAGGAAAGCAATCTTCCTCCTTCTCATAATCATCCAGATATTATTAATCTTAGTCATTGAAACAGAGTATAGAAAACTGACAGAACTATTTGTATTTTTGAAAAACTATTTAAACTAAAGTTCTTCTGTGATGTAAGAATTTATGCCTGTTCATCTCCTTAAGAATAGGATTTTAACAGGGCTTCTACATAGACGATGATGAAAAAAAGAGAAAAAAAACAACTAAGAAAACTTACCCTAACACCGCAATTGAGAAACAGTTCCATTGCAAGTCAGGATTTCCAAGTAAGTCACAGTTGTCCCTGGAACTCACTTTCTTCTCTGAAATAAATAATTTAATGAGAAGTAGAGCTAGGAAAACCTAGTTCCTGGTGTGTTTGTGTCTTGAGATTGAGCTTCTCTGGTGTATAGTAAGTGTTAAGTCTATGTAGCAAAGGGGAGGACAACAAAATCTCTTTCAGTCTGTGAAGGTGACTACTTCCGCTGACTCTGTAGATTAGTTTAGATTACTGTACCTTAGTGTAGAATGAAGACACTTAACTATCTCTAAAACCACTATTGCTCTTTTAAATCTCTTTGAAAATGGCCAACAAATTCAAAGGTTACTATGGGAGATTTAAAAAAAAAGAAAAAAAAATGGGGGGGGGGGCATCATTTATATCTCCATACATGTATTTTAGTTACATGAGTTGAAATCTGGAAATAGGCCCAACCTCCTACATTTCAGGATTCAGTTGTGCCACTGTGGCACTGTAAATCAATTCAGATGCATGAAAATAACAAAGCGACAAAAAAAAATTAGTACATGAGAAAGATAATGAAGACATTTTATTTTTCAGTGTCTTGACTCAGAAAGAATTAATAGCAACAGTTGTGGTCTATCAACAACAAACAACTGAGGGGTCTCCTGAAATACAGCAAGCAGCTCAAATTGCCAAAGTAACTGCAACCCACCCAAAACTACCAGAGACGCCACAGTACTACTTTTACCAATATTAAAACAAAGTATTATTTACTATCATGTTTATGGCACGAGTCTCAAATGCAATTCTCTGGTATTGGGGATCAGCATTATTACCAGTAATGTTTACTGCTTTAACCCCAGTTTTAGTGCTGTGATTCTTTGTAATAACCTTAAAACAACAACAACAACAACAACAACAACAAAAAACCTTTGAGGGAACCCAATGGCTTCTTGCTCCAGGAAAGCATGAGGAAATGGAATGAGTCTCCAGAACAATCTGGCAACTTAGATGTCTTTTCCAGGTAGTGATCTGCCAGGCAATTTATCAATATGTTCTGTCACCTAAAAAGATAAGAAAGTAAAACACA
Source organism: Tinamus guttatus (assembly GCF_059628265.1). Classification (NCBI taxonomy): domain Eukaryota; kingdom Metazoa; phylum Chordata; class Aves; order Tinamiformes; family Tinamidae; genus Tinamus; species Tinamus guttatus. Next base: position 475,835 of record NW_028288596.1, on the reverse strand, counting down.
GTGAATTTTTTTATTCTTGCTTCAGCAAACCAAATACCTATATGCTTGGTTTGGAAACATGCATGGCTCTAGGGTGCAAAAATGTATATATGGAATCTCTGCAAGAACAGCCATAAAGAAAGCATTGTTGTGAGGAAAACACATACAGCTTCCTAGAAGGCACCAACAACCCCGAACTTCGCAATCAGACCCAGATCTTCTAAATGCTTCCTTCTGTGTATCAACATGCTGGGAAGTCATATCAGGCTAGACTCATTTTAATCAGCCAATGATGCCTTTCTAGTCTGACATGTTGGCCTCAGTCTCTCTCTTAGATATTATTTATCAGTCAGTTTCATTGTATCATATGCAGAACAAAGGAAGAGACACTCAAATATTCAGACAATAGTTTTATATAAAATGCTGCACTGTGCATTGGGAGATACATTTGTATTATTTTCTCAGAATGCCACAGTTCTTTCAATTATAGTTCTTATGAATTTCTGTGTCTCATTACATAGCAGCTCTGATGGAGGTTGGGGATTAAAAACTGTAGTCATTAGCTGTTTCTTCAGAGGAGAACAACTGTGACCTAAAAAAGGCAAGCTGTAAATAATCATCTCATTTTTAATATATATTCAATGTTTTATTTACAAGCAATGCTCCTACTTATCTATTAACCAGTCTCCTTGAATCTGACCGTTTTCAAAAGATTGACCTAATCCTGATTGTCTACGTTTGAATAAATCATGACATGATCCTGGGAACTTGGCAAGTACATCAATGATTTTTACATCTGGCATCACACACCAGCTGCATGTGGAGGGAATGAAAAAAAATTTCGATTTCTTTACCTTGCCTCATTAGTCATTATGTGGTGATGCATGCATTACCATGTGCATGCAGTCTGCAGCTCCCATGACAGTTAGAAATCCCACAATCTCATAAAATTCAGGAACTACCTGCTGCAGTGCTGATTATCTTGTGCAAAAACTAATAAAATTATTAGCTCTGCTGAAAAGGGTATTTATAAATCGATAGATGCACTGACAGTACGAATATTAACTTCCTGTATGTCAGAGTAACCTGTTGCCGAAACAATTAATGCAGGGGTAACCTTGAAGTGTCACAAGTGCTCCATCAACCTTCAGATCATTGCACAGAAGGAAACAACAATCTTTTTGCCAAGTCTGTGTCCACAGATGTTTTTCAATTAGCTGTTAAAACACCCAGTATGCTCAAAAATTACCTGATGAATTCAATTAGGTGGATTTGATGAAGTTATCTTTTATCTCATAGAAGAAGCTTTTTTATTTTAATTAATGACTTAGGGGTCTTCAGTCACTGAGAAGATAAAGGTCAAACTGCAAGTCAAAAGGGGTTATAACCAATTGTTATTTGCCAACTACATAGTCAACCGAAAAAACTACCATTTGTAGAATTAACTCTTACATCTGCTGTGCAAGTTAGAATTTGTAAGCTGAAGTGTTCATGATGACTTCTACTACTAGGGATTTAGGATTGGTTTAGAAGACCACTGCTCATTTTCTTTGAAAACATCCTGGATAAAATGGTATGTATTTTACTCCATGTGTTAGCGAGACCAGTATCTATAAAACAGTAGCATCCACATACTTTAACATCTTCATATATTGTACTTCATGTAACACGTCATCTTGTCTCTGGAAAACTGATTATAGACAAAACCCCATGCCCACCGAACTCAGTCCACATCTTTGCATGCCTTACCACAAGTCCTGTCTTCTACAGACACGAAGTCAGCACTGCTGTGAATTACATCTTACCAATTAGTGTAAAAGTTAAAGAATTCAATCAGCTCATATGACAACTCTTTATAATCAGATATGATAGTTACAAGTCTGACAGAATTTCCTCAAATGCATTCCTTATTTATATTTACTCTTTTTAAGTACTTGTTCTGTGAATTAATGACATATTAATATTGATCAAGTTTTGCTGTTGAGATCTAACCAGCCATGGACTAACTTCTGCTTTTTGGCACATGTGCATGCACTTTCCAGATAAATACGTGTGAGGGCAAGTTCAAGAGGTAATTTCTTTAACTACTGATGCGTATGACTGATACTTGCTTTTCTCAGTCTTTTTCCTACTAAGTCTCAAAGCATATACTGATAGAAAATACAAAAGAGAATTCATTTTAATATGCACATAAATTTGTAGGGTTTTTTTAAGGGTTTGTTTTGCTTAGCAGCCTGTTGGTGGGGTTTCGGTATCATTCACCTAAGTCTAGTTCCAAAGCAAGCACAGAAAAGGCCAGATCCTGAACAATTTGGAGCACAGTGTAGCTCAATGAGCCTCCATGGCACTATCCTAATTTACATCCCCTGAAGAGTCACAGAGCAATATATTTTAGCCGATAATTCATGAATAAGATGTACGAAAGTGTTGTCAACCAGGGACGTGTAGAGAGGGGGTGAAGGGAAGGACGGCTCTCCGGGGTGCTAAGGAAAACCTTGTTAAAATTCTGTGATCAAATTAAAGTTTGAGGTAGTTTCCTTTCTCTGTTGGTGCTCAGCCTCCATAGCTACTGCTAATTCATCTCTGCCAGAGTTTGCTTATCACTGTATCTCATAAAATACTCCAGAAGATTCATGTTCTAATCTTTAATAAAATAAACCTATTGAATGGATTGTCAAATACTTCCTCCTTTTGCTTCTTTCCTGTCTTTCCTTTTCAGACCGAACAACTAAACAATCCCAAATATATTCTAACTGTAGTCACCACTTCAGAGTAAACATGTCAAGCACTGCATTATGTGTTTACCTACCGCTACTATCAGTTTCTGTTTCAAACTTTACATACTTCTTGTGAATATTATTAGCATTCCTTGTCTATACTCACTGAAAATTTAAAATCAAAACTTTCTTTCCAAAAAGAAGAAAAATCATTACAATAATGCCGAATTGTTGTTTCTCCCTAAAATCAAATAAATATAAGCTAATATATTTTCAATTATATTTGAAAATTTACCCCAATTTACCATTTTTTCTTTATTATAATAATGCAAGATCTAAATTTATCTATATATTTGGAATTCAGTAGCAATTTCAGGTTAATGAAAGGAATACTCAGTATGATAATTGGCAGTAACCACTATCAGTGCAAAAGGAAAAGGACGACTTATAAAAACCTGCTCTTAATATTCTTGTGGCACTTAATTCAGCCATCAGTATTCAAATCCAGCTGACATCTGTGGGAGCTCAGAGTGCTCAGCAATTTCAGCGTAAGTACTCAATAAACTGCTGGATTGATCCCTAATCCTGCAGTTAATGTTATCGGTAAGGAAAAAATGAATTATAGTGAGATTCTATTTACTGCAGGAATTCAAAGCAAGATCTCATCACTGATCTCAAACTGTAGTGTAATCAAACTCAAGAAGGAACTAAAAGCTTCCTTGTGGGTCTGCTCTTATGAAAACCTTTTATAAATTACAAGTCAAGAAGAGATAATGAGCACTATGGAATTCTAGGTCTCTAAGGGAGTAGGAAAAGGTGATGCTATTGTCAAGTGAACCTTTCCAGTTCTGATCAGCGAGCTTGGTGTCATCTCTTGGCCAGTAGTTGAAGACAACGGCTGAACTTACATCACAGACAAGAGTGACTCTGTATCTATGACCAGTTAATGCCTGTATAATGCAGATTCAACCCAGGAGCTTTGTAGTGCTTAACCAGGAAGTGTCCCATGTCCTCTTTTACAAAGGCTTACACCAGACCAAGGCAGGAGTTGCGCAAAGCTTGTCTCATCTGGAAGTCATTTTTTGCAATATCATAAAATAGAATCTGCTTTACCACTGGATAAAACGGATCTATAATAATGCTTTCATTTACTTGTGTCAAAATGAAGCCTGTTCTTCAGGCTTTTAGCCAATTCACTGGAAAGCAGCTCCAGTAAAAGGCACAATATCCTGTATTTCAAACAACATGAAATCAGCTAGCTGTCTGACCTAACAGAAAGCCACTTGAATGAATAAACCAAAAATATAATGGTTAAAATACTATTTTTGCATGGAAATAGCAGAAATAACACATAGAAGTATTTGTGCTTGATTTCCAGGCATCAACAAATAAACTGGGATTCTGATTCAGTTTGATTCCTAAGCATAAGAAAAGTCCTACTGAAACATATCCACAGAGACACATGCAAAGATAGCAGATTTCCTGGGTATTTGTTTACCCACATAGCATCCATGCAAGATTCCCTTGATGAAACTATTCTAAATGGCTTCTTGAAATAACACCATCCTCCAGGGGAGAAAAAGGGAAAATAGATTTTAAAATTGGATTATAATTTTTATGCTCTGAACACCCAGTCCTTACAAAAGGCTGACAGGCTGTTGGGATTCTTTCTTTTTCTATTTTTTTTAATTTTCACAATTACAATTCTGTTATACTATTCCCAGTTTCTAATGATAATTCAAATTGAATTGGTTATCACAAAGTAGAAATCTCTCCAAAATCCAAAAAAAAAAAAAAAGAAAAAAAAAAGAAAAAAACTTTCCTTTTCAGTGTTTGAAGAATTAAGATGTTTTAGGACAGAAATTTTAATACAAAAAGAATTAATCTGAACTTAAGTAATAAAAATTAATTTTTAAAACCCAATATCCAGCCAATTTGGACCACTATTTAGCATCAACTCAGAAAATAAACTTCTTAGCCCATCTCTCCTAAGCAAGTACTACAAAATTTATCAAATTCATTTAATGACTGGTTTCAAAAATTCTCATTTTCAGTGAAAGCAAATCCTTGTGCACACTACCCTATAGGCATGCTGCCTAGGTTAAACTGTGCAGCATAATGATATCTGGCATGAACCCCTAAAAGGCAAGACCAATGTACCAATGTCCAGTTTTGTCTACTGACTGCCTATCCACAGATTTTTAAAAAATATATGCCTGAAAAAAGCTGAAAACCTATTCCTATGTCACTGGACACAGTTTACATTTTTGGTAACTCTGTTTGGTAATGTCTACAGCACTAGCAAGTGTTTTGGCAATCAAAATGTGAATAAAGTATATTAAAAAAAGAAGTATTCCTAACAAACAGAGACTTCAACCACCTTTACCAAGGCATATTTTGCTATCTGGTTCCCAGCCAATTTTTCCTACTTGTAAAGGACCTGAGAGTTATTACAATGAAACAGGCAGCAACATTTGAAAACAAGCCCTTTTACAGACTTTAATCTGAGGAAAAGAGATTCCAGATCTGTTGCCAATGGTAGGAGATAATCTTGTAGGGTAGCAAGAAGAAAGTGACTGAGCTGCAGATAAAAGACGAACTCCTGCCGTGGAACATTATACAAATGCTGAAGATGCTGGCAAGAAGCCAGAACTCCCTGGTGATACAGACTGGAGACGAGTTACACAGTCACATTCCCACTGAGTGGTAAAGGCAAACAGTCGCAGAACTCCATCAAGCCCAGCTACAGTAAGTGCCAGGAGGGACTTTCATCTTCAGAGCTGTCAGAATGCAAGACCGTTCACAGAGAGTGTTTACCACAGTGAACCACCCTTTGCTTACTAAAGGTAATGACAACTTAGAAGGGGATGAAATACAGGCAAGAGAATTACGGCCAACGATTTTTTTGTCTTTTTTTTTCTTTTAGAAAAAAAAAAATTATCCTCTTTAACACCGTGATTCTTAGCCCATGCAAAATAATCCTGCAGGCAAATCTGACAAACTGTATCATTGTTAGCTTTATAAAGCTACCATAATTTACTAAAAAATCAAGAGCTGTAAAACATACCACAGACAGATATGTTGGATGAAGAAACCATTTATTATTGGCTAATTTAGGTAAGAGAAAAAACAGTACGTAAAATAATTTTTTAGACAAGTGAATTCAAGGATAATACCTCCGTTTTCTGATATATTTACAAGTGACATAAACATGGTACTAATAATTAATTGTTTGTTTGTTCGCTGCCTAGATGATGTTCTGCACATGCCTCCCTGCACTAGGCAATGTCTCAGGGGAAAAGAAAAGAAAAACATGCAAGAAATGCTACCCTCTGAACCTCCTGAGGGAATGCTTCCCTCCGAGGGAATGCCACCCTTCAGACTTTGCTTCCCAAATTCATTTGGTCATGTTGCACACACACACACAAACTAATCAGCCAAGAAATACTCCCAAAGCAAGGTACATTTCAGGGAAAATGTGGAAGCAGGGTCTGCAGGAAACAGATGTGCTGGTGGAAGCAGAGGGAGAAGCTCCTTGCATTTAGCTTCCCAGAAAACAAATGCACACTGAATAGATATCTATTTCATATCCAAATGAAAAAAACTCTTAATTAATTAAATAAACTCTTAGAAACACACTCTCAAATTGTGATGTTCCCCCATTTACCATGATAGTGTTTAGGAAGGTCCTGCAACTACAATCTACTGTACATACTTTATTTTATTACTGCAAGAGTAATAATCAACAAGTGGCTTTGGCAAGTATTTCAGTATTGTCAGAAATAGTGTAATGAAATAAAAGATGTCGTAGTAAAACATACATGGAATATGCCTGAAAATAAGGTGGGAAAGTTCTTATATAAGAATTTTAAAAACCACATTCATGTAGAGTACTGTAAAATCCATTTAGACTCAAATACCTCATTGTTTCAGGCCACTGTGGGGCTGCTGTAGAAACCTAGTAGCTCCCCTGGAGCACCAACAGCCTTTCTCTGGGCAGTTCGTTAAAACCTACCCTTTCTTAAGCTCAAAGAGACTTCTGATTGTTTTGTTCCTATGGGAAATATTAGAAGCAAAAAAAATGCAGAGAAAAATCATAGCATGTCACAACACTTAATAATAGCTACAAATGGGGTAATTTTAAATAGTTTGCATGAACTTGATGGGATAAATATTCTGAGGTACTCAACATCCTTAGGGAGATGTGTCACAGGGATAAGCTGTAGTGTGAAATTGCTATTTGAGTGCTGAATACCAATTATTTGTGATTTAGTGTAATTTACTTTTAAACCCAGGAGCTTACTCAAAAGCAGTTGGTGTATGTTTTAAATGATGCATCAACAGTTTGATGTGTGAAATATCCAGTAAGAAAAACAGAGAAAGTCCTCAAAGAATATTCTAGTTACTTCCAACAACTCTATGGGGAGAAAAAAAAGATGATGATTTTACACAAAACATGAGGAGAGTGAAGCTCTGAGGGTGACATGTATGTAGATTATTCTGCACTTGGGTATCTAATGTATGAACTGCGTGACCTGGTTTTGAACAAACTTACTCTTGCAGGAAGCTGAAATACAGACGAAGAGTTGGGAAAGTTATTATAGGGACACTATTATGTGGGTAAGAGGCTGCAGTTTGTCCATTTAAATGGACTGCTGAATAGAGTTAGTAAGAAGTCAGAATTTCTGCTCTGGGAAGAACCTAAAGCTCCAGTTCCCACATTAGCCCCTTTTTCTGGCTTCTACTTGAACCTCTTGAGCACACTTCAGACAGGTCTTTTATCACAACACCAGGGACCTTTCCTCAGGTTTGACCAAGGAGTTTCAGTGGGGCCATTTACGCCAGGTCACCACAAGTTTTTTCAAACCTTCAAAGAGCAGACATTGGCTCGAGGCAGATTTCAGCTCACCTAACTCCAGCCATCTGAAAAGTAAGTACACAGCCTAAGTTAGCTTTGTAGGCACTCGTTACCATCAGTGGTAACAGGCAGGTATCAGCAGAAAGTGATTGACTGCAGCTCCCGATTTTAAGATGGCATGAAAGTATCTCTTTTTCCATGAATTATGGGGGGCAGTCTATAACTCAGCTATAAATCTTCTGATTTGTAGCTGCTTGATTGATTTGTAGTTAGGTGAGGTGAACCCAAAGTGCAATCTCGTTCTTCCATGAGGCAGCAAGGCAATCCATCTTTCAGAAAGCAGACTAGTATTTACTTAGAATAAAAGTACCCATTATAGAATAATGAACAACTTATCTGTTTGTCTCCAGTTATACACATTTCTGCTCGATGATGTCAGCAGTTGAATGCTAAACTTGCACTGGTTTCCAAATGGAAGCTGCTCCCCATATCAAGTCCAATTTTGCTCTGCATCCATACTGCATAAAAACAAGCCCTTGATCACGGACAGAACTGAAGACTTAACTGGAAATAATAATAATAATAATAATAATAATAATAATAATAATAATAATAATAATAATAATAATAATAATAATAATAATAATAACAATAATAAAAGCACTCAGAAGCTAAAGGGACACATTTTAGTCAGCTGCCAGCACCTGTCCTTCCAGCAACAACATCCAATCTCATGCAATGTCATTTGCTGAGTGGCCAAGATGATAGTGACTTTTGCAGGTGCAGAGGGGATCTGTCTTCTTGCCTGAAGCCACACAACAAGGTATCTTAAGAGTATCAGCCCAGGTGTGCAAAACCAGAGCAGGGAACATGCCCACTGCATTCTACTTCTGGGGCTGACACCAAAGGCTCTAACGTTATACATGTTTGTTTGCATTAAAAACACAGTAGGTATTTGCAGAAGTTGCCAAACACAGACTATGGTATGAAAGAAACATCTTTTATCTGCTGCATACTGTCAGAAATACAAATCACTACTAAAATACCTGTAACACCCAAAACACCTGTAACACTCACACAGCAGACCCCAAGTCTCTCTGAGAGGTATGCTTTGATCCTTTATCAGTACATGTCTGAATATTCTTTGATTTTACATCATCACTTTTATGAGAAATCACTTATTTTTAAGCAGTCTGATCTAACTTTGAAGTGGTTCTGCTCTGAGAAAGAGATTGGATGTAATGAATTCCAGAGGCTCCTTCCAAGACAATTTTTCTTTGATTCTTTCTGCAAAATGTCCTTATTGCATAAAATTAACATTTTGTCATACCTATAGTCAGTTTTATTTCTTTTTGTTGTTGTTGTTGTTGTTACTAGGTAGTTTTGGCTAAAATGCAAAATGCTTTATGTGTTCCACCATCTCTACAAGCCTTACTTGGCATGTGGCTTCAACAAAACTTCCACCTTTACCACCTCGGGAACATTTGCTTACGTTTTGGAATGAGGAACACAAAATTCAGGTCTTTGGGGAAAAATGTCCTTCCTTAGTACACTAGTCTGCCCATTACTAAGGGCACATTGCCACCTGAACTCAACAAAAACCTGGACTACAGGCAGTACGAAGTTCTTCCTTAGTTCCACAACTGCCTATGAGAAACTACTCTTCTCAAACAAATTGCCAGACTACACATAGTAAAGAACACAAATAACAGAATTTTAGAATAATTGTTATGCTCTCAAGAATGATTTATAATAAGAGTAGCAGAAAGAGAGAATTGGTAGAGCATTTTCTACTTCTCTGGAATAGTATATAGGAGAATCCTCGTTCCCAGAAGATGAATTACGAAATGTCTGAAACATGTTAAAGGTTCAGAAATTTCCCTCACTCCTTGCTTTTTAAATAGCAAACAAAATTTTCAATGCAACTGCAATGCAACTCTTCTGATTCAAAAGATACGCCACAAGCTATCCTGTCCAACAAGAGTTTTCAATATTTTCTATCCTAGATTTTAGCAAACACATTTTTCTATGTATAAATGGCAAAAGATATACACACGTATGCATACATATATAATAAACTGAACTTCAATATGTGAAAGTCAATTATCTCAGCAAAAAATTCAAAAGTATTTTTAAAAATATACTTTTACAATTTTAAAAATATTTCCCTTCATTTAAAATGCATTTTAATGATAAGTATGAAATCTAGATATGATATATTTCTTTGATTAAAATGGTAGTTATCGTTGGTATTGCACTGGATTCTGATCTTCTCCCAGTTTGTTATAACTTTCCTATAGACTACAGCCTTGTACAAAAAGGCATAAATACAAAAGTACTCCACATTTCACATTCTCCAAAATAGTCCTGTATTTTCAATTTCTTCTTTAATTATTGAGCTCCTTTTAAGAAAAAAAAAACAAAAGCACATTTTACTGCCAACATTTCTTATAGCTTATATGTTCTTATATACAAAAACAATGACCACAAAGCACCCAGTTTTATGCAGCTCTGCTACTTCCTGGTTTGTTTTTAATCCTCTCAACACTGCCCTTTAAAAATATATATTGGAGGGAGGCGGGGAGTTGCTTCTTTCTAGTGGGAATAAAATGAGGTAATAACCCCCTGGGTAGTGCTGATTTTCCTTTTACAGTTTCCCCCTACCCTGCTGCCTCATCTTACAGCCCTAATGAAAGACATTACTAGGCCTGTTCTGATGGATAAGGTAGGTAAGTACATATCTCCCAGGCAATTAGTGTTCTTTTACTCTCTCATTCTTGATCATAACTGGTGCTGACAGGTGATAATTATCTCAAATTCCATATTAGAGTTTATAAAACAAACTATGTCCTTATTAAAGGGGAGATTTGACTTACCAAACACAGGACAGAAAAAGAAAATGGCATCTATAGATCTATCAGTCAGGCCTTAAAAACCAATTCAAATAATAACAGAAAGGAAGAACATTCACAAAGAACATTTAAGCCAAATCCTTTCAAATAACTTGTTATTCATATTTTTTATTTGTTTTTCTTTTGGAGAGGGATATCCCAGGAACTCCAAAGAAGCTTTTGGATCTGGTCTGCCTTCTCCTGTAGGTCAGGAGATTTTTCTAGAATTTGTCTTTAGTTCCACTTAGTCCATTTAATTAATGTCATATCATTCTTTGTCTCTTCCTTTTCCAGCTTTGAGAGCTCAGAAGCTCAGAATCCAACTCTTTTCCTCTTTCTGGAGGAGGAAGCAGCAGCTATCTCTTTCCCTTTTATAGGCCAACTTTCATTTTACTACCGCTTCAATAGAAGGGGCGGGAACTTTTTGAGAAATCCTAACTTTTTTCTGCTCTCTTATACATTCTTTGACCATTTGCAGGTATTACAGCTTTAAGTTATGTCCTGCAAAAACATGAACTTCATTTTCTTTTCTGGCAAATATTTTAAAATAATCGTATTTCTAAAAATTAGTGCCCATGTACTCAGCACTTGTCAGTTATCCAAAATCGACTGATGATTCTGCTTTAACTTGTCCTGCCCTATTGTTCAGTAAGATCAAACAGGAACCCAAATTGTCTGATTTTTAGTCTTTGTAAGTAATTGTCTCACCATTTTCCACAACACTAAAGAGATAGTGGATATCATGAACTCTAAATAGCATATTTGAAATAAGTAACTTCCCACAAAATATTTAAAATACCAATAAGCCCCAAATTATTATATGGTTATTATATGGTAATACCGTAGCTTGTATGCAAAGCTAGCTAATATGTTTGATAACTATTAACACAAATTTAATATCTTAATTCTCTAATAATATAGGAACCAATATCCAATTATTTTAACATATATAACACTAAGTTTTGGGCTTATTGCTATATGTATTGCATATAAGCTCTAGTCATTGTTTTATCTTCTCTTTATCAGATAAGATAAAAGCTTTTAGTAATATCAAAATAGATTTCTTTTTGCTACAAAATTAAATTTTCCTTTCCTGTATTTGCACTTTATATTTCCAAGAGTTTCTGTGATACAGCCAGTTTCTGAAACAGTGCAGTAAGGGCTTGCTGATGCCCATGAAATCTCATACAAAGACTCCTTGTTTACTGTAACTGCTCACAAAACAGTAAAAAATGATCTTTTTAAGACTCTTTGCTAAGCTTTGATGTCTTTAAATATAAACAATTTGCTTATAATATGGTTTTAGCTTAATTTATTTACATTCAGCACATGGATTTTCTTAATAGCCTTTCACGGAATCATGGGTTACCACACAGAGTACCCAACCTGTAAATTAAAGGGCTTATTTCATGTTCAAGTTAAAATTCCTAGCTGATCTTTGGACAATTCCTACCTACTATCTCCTTCACTGGATATGCCTTTCTTTTGATATGGATAGACACAGTATGTGTTTACACTTGCAAAATGCTTTTGTTTTCTGTGAGCCTAGCAGCTCTGTACAAACACAAGGGTCTGCTCTGGCTACAGTTCTTCATGCTGCTTCCTGAAAATATGTTCCATTTGCATTCTGTAGTCTTCTATGTCTAAGGTTCTGCTTTGCCTAGCATATTCCTAGGAATTTGACATTTGCAGTCCATCTTGCCACTGTCTTATTTTCCTTCCAAATCTATTCTATTTTTATTCTTATTATATAGTAGTCTAGCAATTTATTAGCACTTTTGTCTAGCCTTTCCCCTTCTCCTACACATTTTAGCTAGGATCTTTCATCATTCTTAATTCTTTTTTTTTCATAATTATAATATTGTTTAAAATAAAGATCCACAAGCCTTACAAACTGGCTTAGCAGATTTACATATACTATAAATGCTTTAACTCATTCACTCCGAAGAGAGATCAATACAAGGATTCATAACAAGTGCTGGCAGCAGCTCTACCATTTCAGAATTGCTCAACTTCCTTAACATACATCTACTAGTGGCCTACTTTTCCTTATTTGATTTTAGGTTGCTCAAAGAAGAAACTACCTTTTGCACTTGATCTTTTTCATTACCACTTGCTTTAATTTAATTTCTTATTTACACTTAATTAAATGATCTGCTACGTATTCACAGCATTTGGGCTTTTCTAAAGTCTTTGCTTTCTCTGTTTTACCATCTTCTGCTTTTACTTTCATTTCTAGTATCATATACTAGCATATAAAGTTACAATGAAGATATAGTTCAATGAGAACTACAAAGATTGTTAAATGCTAATGCTAACATTAGAGAAAAAAGGTCGATGAGAAAGGAGAGAGATTTACATTTCTCTTCATGGCAGACTAATTGGTAACTGCTAACTAAAACTGTTTGATCTACACTCTCCAGAGGATGTCACATTGCATCTCAAGTCATTTAATGAAATGGTTGCTTACATTCATACCATTGACCATAGCTCTTATCATACTAGCTATATTTTGGATCCCCCTCAGACAGGTTACCTTTTAACTCACCATTAAAAAATTAAAATAAAACCTACACACTCTAGCACATCAAAGAGTTAGTAGTTCAAGTTCAAGTTCAAGACAGACACTGTTACGTTTTTAAGCTTCAGTTAATATATATATATATATATCTGTAATCAATGGATAGAAAATGGCTCATTTAAAAAATATAAGTATTTTAAAATAATTTGCAATGTCATTCTGTAAGATTAAAAATATTTTTAAACAGAATACATCTTAAAAGGTACGCAGCTATACAGAAGATGCATTTCATCAAATCATGTACTAAATTTTTATAAAGCTTAAAATAAATAGTTTTGTAATCTTCAAGGGTGACCATGTAAGCATGTTTGTCACCCCAAGCCTTATGGTATAAGGGATGAGAGTTTACTCTGAGGATTTGAGTAGAACCCATCATAGAGACATAAAAGGAATTACTTGGAAGTAACTGTCACACAGTTGGCTAGTGCATTCCCATATTCCCTCAAATCTTTAAGGCAAGAATGAAGAATAGCTGATTTTGTAAATAATTTAAATCTTTGGCTATTTGTCAAGTCCCATGGGGAACTGTACGTGTGTGTGTGTGGCATCAATATGACCTACCCTGTTCTACATAAAAGAAACCAAGATTCCAGCTCACAGCAATTTGGATGCCCTCAGCTGAACCTTCTCTGGTGGCACAGATGGCTGCTGAATACCAATGCCCACCACACACTTTGTTGTTGGTGAAGAATGATACACCTGACTGTAATCAAATGGATGAAACAACTGTGAGTAGCTGAGTATCATTGTCTCCTATCTAGGAAAAGGTGGAAAAAGGAGGAGAGAAGGAAGCTCTTTTATGTGAGCTCAATTCGTCTGGATTTGAATCCAGATTTCAGAGCAGAAGTGATTCTTTGAGAATCATAGCCTGCATGCGAGCAGGATGTTTAAATGATGGGTTGTATTTTAAAACTTCAGAGATTCTGATACAAGGAAGGCTGGGTGAGGGAAGGGAAGCAATCTCGTAGGGAGAAGGCAGTATGCCACATGCTCTCTCCTGCCTCTGCACAGCAGAAACAGCTCTCTTCCAATCTAACCATTGAACTTGTATTTTGTCCATATATTAGCTAAGCAGTTCCTGGAACAAAAATCAGAATCCTTCACTACATTATTGATATATGCCAACATCTCCATCCCCCTAACTGCTGAATTATCTTACGCATAGGTCCAAAAATGCAGCAAGAAGCACTCTCATCTCCTGGCAGGTGGCAATTTGTGCCTTGTTCCTGAGGGGCACTTTTAATAGCTCAGGGTGAGGACGGGGCTGTAACTAGGGCAGGTGGCATGTGCCATAATATAAGTAGAGGAAATACAAGCTCTGCTTTACTTTCTAAATATGCGTTTTAGGCACGAGTAGGACAGAAATCATTTCAGCTAAGCAGTGAGTAAAGCACCTAATTCACAGCTATCTCTAAGCTCCTATCCCTTTCTTGTTAAGCCCTTCCCTGCTAACTTGTTTTAAGTAGCTCTAAATTGAGAGTGTGGGTCCTTCCCGGGATGGTCTGGGAGGTCCTTCGTGCACTGCAGTGTTGAGAGGAGGCTCTGGTTTGCAGTGCTGCAGCAGACACACAAGTTAGGCATTGCTGCTTGTGCTCTTGTGGCACCAGAGGACCTTCTTTGGATTTAGTCCAAAAGAAACATATGGGAAGATAAGAGCGACAACAGATGAATAATGGGCAGACAGACTTGACTATAGTGTTGAGAAAGAAGGAATGGAAAAGATAACAACAAAAAGCAAAGGTAAATAAAAAGAGAAAAACAATGATGCACCCCAGAGTTCTGCGTGAGTTGGTGGATGTCATAGCTAAGCTGCTCTCCATCATCTTGGAAGATCCTGGAGAACGGGGCAGGTGCCAGAGGACTGGAAGAAGGCCAATGTCCCACCAGTCTTCAAAAAAGGCAAGAAGGAGGACCCAGGCAACTACAGGCCACTGAGCCTCACCTCCACCCCCCGAAAAGCGATGGAACGGCTCATACTGGCAGTTGTCTCCAGGCACGTGGAGGACAAGAAGGTGCCCAGGAGTAATCAGCATGGATTCACCAAGGGGAAATCTTGCTTGACTAACCTGATAGCCTTCTATGATGGAGTGACCAGGTGGATAGATGGGGGAAGAGCAGTGGATGTCGTCTATCTCGACTTCACCAAGGCTTTTGACACCGTCCCTCACAACATTCTCCTGGGCAAGCTCTGAAAGTGTGGGATAGATGAGTGCACAGTGAGGTGGATTAGGAATTGGCTGGATGGCAGGGCCCAGAGAATGGTGATCAGCGGTGCAGAGTCTAGTTGGAGGCCTGTAGTTAGCGGTGTCCCCCAGGGGTCAGTCCTCGGTCCAGCCCTGTTCAATTTATTCATCAATGACCTGGATGAAGGCACAGAGTGCTCCCTCAGTAAGTTTGCTGATGATACCAAACTGGGAGGAGTAGCTGATACCCCAGAGGGCTGCGCTGCCATCCAGAGGGACCTGGACAGACTGGACAACTGGGCGGTGAAAAACCTCATGTAATTCAACAAGGCCAAGTGCCAGGCCCTGCACCTGAGGAGGAATAACCCCAGACACCAGGACAGGCTGGGGACTGACCTTCTGGAGAGCAGCTCTGCAGACAAGGACCTGGGCATCATGGTGGATGACAAGTTGACCATGAGGCAGCAGTGTGCCCTCGTGGCCAAGAAGGCCAGTGGGATCCTGGGGTGCGTTAAGAAGAGCGTCTCCCGCAGGTCAAGAGAGGTGATCCTGCCCCTCTACTCAGCCCTGGTGAGGCCACATCTGGAGTATTGTGTCCAGTTCTGGGCTCCACAGTACAAGAGGGATGTGGAGCTGCTGGTGAGAGTCCAGCGCAGGGCCACAAGGATGATCAGGGGCCTGGAACATCTGCCCTATGAGGAGAGACTGAGGGAGCTGGGCCTGTTCTGCCTGGAGAAGAGAAGGCTGAGAGGGGATCTAATCAGTGTCTATAAGTACCTCAAGGGAGGCAGTGAGGAGGATGGTGCTGGCCTCTTTTCAGTGGTGGCCACTGATAGGACAGAACTAGAGGTTATGGCCACAAACTGAAGCACCAAAAGTTCCACAGGAACTTAAGGAAAAAATTCTTAACAGTGAGAGTGACAGAGCACTGGAACAGGCTGCCCAGAGAGGTTGTGGAGTCTCCTTCTCTGGAGATCTTCAAAACCCGCTTGGACGCAGCCCTGTGCCACGTGCTCCAGGTGACCCTGCGTGTGCAGGGGAGTTGGACTAGATGATCTCTAGAGGTCCCTTCCAATCTTAAGCATTCTATGATTCATTGGAGTAAGAAAATCAAGCTGGCAGGTAAGTGAATTATTGAACTATTTTAGCTGTAAAATAAAGACATACACACCAAGACACATATCCTTCTTCTATTCCCAAGCCTAGACTAAGGCTCCCATCCCTAAGCAGTGTGCACACAGGATGAGTCTCAGCTTTTTCCCAATAAGCTTTTGGTCCAGTTAACATGAGAGAGGCCTAACTTCACAAAAAGCAAACCATGTTTGGCCATAAAATGAAATGTTTTCCTGTTTCCTTTTGGAGAAGATATACACGCACTTCTATCACTTCCAATCCACATATTTAATGTTATTGCTACACACCTTATTCGAGATTCAGCCCTTCAGCGAGGTTCTCCTTGCAGCTTTTCTCTCTGCCTTTTGAACTGAGCACTCAGCAACAGTGCCTTTCCAAAAACCCCTTTTAGCAAGGCCTTGTTGGTAGCGAAGAATATTTTTGTTCTTTCCATTTACTTTCAACTAAACACTATTCTACCTCGCTTGTGGCTCATCTGCATGACCAATTCAAAGGCAGCATCTTGCCAAGTTTTTTGTAAACTAGAAGTTTCCCACCTACGCAGGTAACAAATTCAAAACCTGAAGAATAGGACAAACAGCAACCTGATGCTACAGTGTGATTTCCTCTTGTACTTCCTCTTCTCCTGTGGGGCTTATCTCTGAATTATCTCTGGTTTTTATCACAGGTTTTTATCTGCCCCAGAAAATCTTTCTTCTTGTTTGTTCTAAAAGAAAAATAAAATTGGTATTATTTCTACTGTAGGAATAAAGAAATAAATCAGCTTCCACACTAGGCACAAGGAGTTTCCTACAATCCATCCCTTATCTCTGCCTCTCATCTGGTTCACTAGTGGCAACTCCTATTACCAGCTCCTATTACCAACATTGTATACTACTGAACCTAAATAATGATTAAAACAATTGCCTACACTCAACATATCTTGATATTCAAATCAGTATCTAGTTAATACATTATAGAGGGACTGAAGTACAAATACTTGAATTTCAAAAGAAATGTTGTCTTGGTAACACAAGCACCAGAGGAAGCTGATAAAACAAATGGGGCCAATATATGCTGGAGATAATATGAAGTTAAGTCCCAACTAAATGACGCTAAACTTACCAGTGCTGGGTATGTTAGCGGCAGCACCATCCCTGGGCTGCCTTTTCAGAGAGATCCAAGGGCATCTCTGTGGCTGTGGACAACCTGTCCATATGAAATATACACACACCAGGAAGAATTAAGCTGCTACTGAGGCATTAGCTTTCGGGGCAGGGTAATTTAACAAGCAGCAATAGGTACCATCAGTTGCCAAGAGCAGATCACGACATTAGTTTTAAATAAGCCATGGACCTAGCTCCTAAACTGCAGGACAAAGTACAGATGCTATTTTTTCCAAAAGCTTTGTTCTAGTTCAAAAGCTTTCAGAAATTGAAACTTGAGGCCATTTACATCAACCTATCAAAAATTATGCTTATAGGCAAATAAGAAACAAACACGGACTCACCATCTACCATGTAGAATCTGGATTGCTTTTTGTACAGTGTCTTTCCTATTGTGATACTTATAAACCCAAGAGCCTTTTTAGAAAAAAACAGGCCATTATCCCAAACCATCACAATGGAAACAAACACAGTCAGAAGGATGCCAATAATATACACAGAAACATTCAAGTGAACATAAAAAGCACAAGGAAAGAGTACTGGCCAGACAAGTCCAGGAAATCCAATTTGCACAATAAAAACCAATTGCTGAAATGCTTGCAGAACCCACCATCCAGCAAAACAAGTCTCTGGAGAGGGCAAAAATATTTCTGCTTTTTACAGTTACTAGTTCTTAACCACAGGGTGCACAGAGACAACCGTTTAGACAGAACCTTGCCAGCCCCTGGATAGACGTGCAGCTAAAAGCTGCTGCCTATTCTGGGACTTGGATGCTACCTGGAACTCTCTGCTCAAAAAAAAATACGTGTTTGCTTTTGAATTTATGCTTCAAGCCAAGCAGCACAATATACTTTACAAACATATTTACATCACAAGTTGCAGCTTGAGAGTTATTTGGATATCACAAGAGAAAAAGTATAAGCAGCACCAAAAAGAAAACCTGACATTTTGACATTTTACCTAAAGCTTTCACCTTCCCTACGTCACAAAGAGGTACTGTCCAACAGCACTGTGATGGTCTGGAAGCAAATAATCTGACAGGCTTTTATGATGACATAATTTCTTGCCCAATTCACATACTTAGGAGGCTAGAGCAACTGATATCATTGTATTTTAATTGTTAGTTAATAGTAATTTAGTAATTAAATAGTAACTGGAATCATTACAGATTCCAGTACTCTATGCACATATTGTTTTCCCCTACATTGTCTTATTTAAGAATATAACTGAGGTGCTCTGAATTGTCCCCAAAGGCATCCACACATGTCTATTAACAGAATAGAATTTAGAAACTAAGCTTTGTCCTCTGAATAGTATATAAATCAAATGCTTCAAAACTAAAGGAACATTCCTGTTTTAAAGTTACTGGAGTACCTGTTTTAGCAAAAAGAATAAAGTCAAGTAGTATACGAAAGACAAGACTGCTATTTGTCCAGGAGATATTAATGCAAGCAAAAAACATTGACATCATTAGACATCGTTAAAGGTTTAAGAAAGTCCTGAGCAGAAGTAAGAAACAAAGCAATCTGCCTAGATGGCAGCAGGAAGCCTACAGGGCCTTTCAGATGAGACTGCCTGGGCTCAGCGGTAAGGAATAAAAATACTCCTTTTTTCTTTTTTTTTTTAACCATGATATCCCTCCAAATATACATCTTAAAAACTGATTGTGTTGAAGCAGTCCACATACCAAAAACAAAACAAAATGAAACAAAACAATTTCCACAAGAATAAACCAAGTATTTGACAAAGAGTTACCTAATTTAATGTCCTGAGTAGTCTGATATCCCAGCTCTGCCAGTATCCAGTGCTTTGAGAAAGAATAAATAACTAGTGAGTTACAGAACATGCTGACTACAAAGAAATTTACTTCTATTCAGTTTAAGAGACTACTTCCAGGAGAAAAGAGTACCTGCGATTCACAGTAGATTTTTCAGGAGTGCTGGGCTTCCAAAATAACGGCTTCGCACTCCAAAATAATCCAGAAGATTTTCATAACACTTCAGCATACTGGATAATTGGCTATTTTGGAAATCTAGCCACTAGAAGCTTCCTTGTTACCAGCACAATTCGAGTCTATAACTATTATTATTTTTTAACCTTAAAACAGTACTCATTTTTATTAGTAAATCTTTACAATTCATTTAAATCCTGCTCCAATCTCTGTACTTCGCAAAAGATAGTTTTGACAGCTACTATAAAAGTAGTTTCTCAGGGATTAAAAAAGTCTTTGAACAGGAATAGCAGTAAAATAGTCTTTCCCCAGTCCCTGAGGATTTTTTTTTTCCCTCCTTTGGTCTGATACCATAAATACCAGAAAGTAGAGGTTTTACATAAACTGATAGTCAAGCTTCCCTCCTCTGCCCAGCTTCAGGCTACCTGTCCCTCTGACAACAGCCAGGCCTTCCCAAACAGCCGCTTTTAATATGATGCCTGATTGAGCCTTCGGACTACACTACTGCCTAAACCCTGATGAATGACTGAATCAGGACTTTATCTCTAGTCGTCAGAGTGAAATAGGGCTGTTGCATCTCACTGCATTGATGCTTCGCAAGCTATTTACAAGTCAAAACTTCTGCAATCCTTGCTTAGGTAACACTTCCAGAGCCCTCAGGAGTACAATGTACCCACAGCAGTATGACTGACTAAACACATCAGTATTTTTTCCTCTGAGTGCAATTTACAAGAAGGCATCTTACAAATGACAAGCAAGGTATTACATATTTTGAACAAAGCCTATCTGCTGGCACCGCTGCTCCTACAAATGCTCTACCAGCTGGCTGGCTGTAGCTGAGCCAGTTCCTCTGCAGAGCAGCAGCGGGACCTCTAGCTAGCAAAGACTAGAGCAGCACAAAATTCTCCCTTCTGTCTGGCCGTGAATACCCTTTTACCCTCTTATTAAGGACCACTATGTAAATTAACATGATAGTACTTTAAGCATTACATAAATTAGAAGATCTAGTGATTGACTAACATTTTTTAACCTAATGTTTCACTCTGGATTTCCACTCTATGATTTGCTCTACACAGCTGCCTTGCTCCTTTCTGCTCTCACAGTTTTACACCCCGTACTCTTCCCTTTTACTCCCTCCTGTAAGGACTTGCTACAATTACTCACTTGTCCCTCAGATCAGGATCTGGAAACAGAAGTGTAGAGCCTAGCTCTCAAACCTGGTATATGGTGAGCTGTCCGTAGACTCATGATTGCTCTTGATTTTTGACAGGGTATCTTCCAGGTAAGAAATAAAGTGCAAGGGCATAAACAAACAAACAAACATTTTGCCTATTTCTGTTTTTTGAATAGAAAAAGGGAACATCTTCAATGTAAATTGGAAAGGACAATATCCACCAGCAGTGCCACAGCCTTCTGAACAAGCTAAAGTAATAGGAGCACAAAAGGATTCCATCAGATAATAGAGATATTTTTCATAAGGGTGAATAAAGTTCCTCAATGTCTGGCACAGTTAGTTCCTCAGGTGCAAAGGTGCCTCACCGGAGAAAATTCATGGTAGGGGAGAGCATATTTTCTGGTAGTACTGTGTTAAAGGAAGGAATATGCTTAAGAAAATTGGCAAGAAGAGACCTATTTCAAAATGTTTCATGGCTCTGATGATAAACAATTAAAGAACACCAAGGGGTGTATTTTGAAAGGGTTTGATTTAATAACTGACAGATGTAGCAGATCATTTTTTATGACATGGAAGACAAACCAGAAGACAACAAGAGATTGCAGTAAATGAGCCTGAAAACATCACCCAGTGCAAACAATGGTCAATGGCAGAAATAAAGGTGACAGCCTTTCCAGAGGTGATGTAGAGGAAAACCTGGCAGATAATAATCTCAGTACCAGTGACAGGCAAGAAGGCCAGCCCAAAATAATACCAGAAGCCAAAGCAAGTTTACAGCAGGAACCATGGACATGACAAGAATCAGGTCTCAGGAGAAGACATGGAAGTCAGTGTGACAAGCAAGTCTCTCTTGAGTTGTTTTGTTTCATTCCAGACAACACAGGATCCCATGCCCTCCTCCCACCTTCCTGGTGGTACAACTACTACCACAGCACTTGGTCTCTAATGCTTTTGTGCTTTACTGCTGGAGGCTGCAAACTTAAAATATATCATCAAATATATGTTTAATGTAAACCTGGCAGCATTCAAGTATTTACAGCAAATCAGTTTTCTAATGTAGGACCCCAACTAGTTGCTTGATTCCTCTGCCTTCTCCACAACAGAGCAAGCTAAGAGTTAGCTGAGCACCAGAGCTTCTGTAAGTTGGCGTGAAAAGCTTTATGCCAAGCAAATCAAAAGATTATAATAACTGAAGTAATTATTGTTCTAAATTTCTTGTACACAAGAAGCTCTGAAGCCAGTAATAGCCCATCTTAAAAAAAGCCTTTTGTGGTAGAAGAATAAATGTTATTGTAGGATATGATTATCTTTTGATCTATGTAATATCTGTAAACTCTAGAATGAGACATGAAATAAAGAGAAACACCCACTGCAAACCAGCGGCAGTGAAATCTAGCACGGGCTCCAAGCACCCAGTGCAGGCCAGCACAGCTGGAGCAACAGCTGCCCCAGCACGATCTAGACTTTTACCCTCATCCCCAAGAGCAGGATGTCATCCAAAAACATGAAAGTCTTACATGGATTCAAGTCACTGAACTGTGTGTTTTGCGTTAAGGTCCTGTTGGAGGTGCATACAGAAAGTACAGAAATCCAGAACTTGTTGACTTGGCTGTTACATAGCTCAATCTTCCTTACAGCCAAAAGACAAAAATGTTCTTACTTTTTTCAGGCTACAAAAGGCTTAGAAAAATAGAGGCTTACTCAGAGCAAACATTAATTTACTTGGGAACACATCAAAAGTCCTGCTTTAAACGCTCACTCATATTAGAGAAGCACTGAGATAGCTGAGAGGCAGTACCCTCCTAGGCGCTTTATCTGGACACAATGGAAAACTCTGCCCACAACTAAGTCTGTCCAAAGATCAAATGGTTTAACAAAACATATGCAAAGCTGTGAAAAATGCTTGGATATAACAACATCACAGAGCTGCAGCAAGATGTAGAAATAATGCAGTGTTGACATTAACTGTGGGGTAGCTGTAAGAGGTGCCTGAGAGTGATGCTAGCATGACTGCTGCTTATAAGAACACAGCAGTGGGTCCAAAGCAGGGGCAGCAGCTTAGTAGAGAAGCCCACTTGTGTTTTTGTCTGTACTTTTACACTCACCCATGGCTGTTCAGTGCCAAGAGAATGGCCAAGTGTTACAATTTGTGGCATTGCCACATCTGAAAGGCTGGAACACCTTCCTGTTGCCAGCTCCCCTGTGCTCACCTCTGAAGAGCAGACAAATCTTACATTGAATTTTTTATTTAGTTCATACAATCCAAACATGGAAGACATATATACATTTATATGTTTAGGGACGGGCATAGACAACTAAAAAGAAAACCATGAAAAATATAAAGGTATATTTAAAGTATAATTTGTATCACCTTCAGAATGATCTTCCTCCTTTTTCTCTCTGCTCTCAGGAGGCTTACCTTCTGCTAGACAAGGGGGTCAGGTTTTTAAGCCAACTGCTCATCCAGAATTTGTGTGCACAGAAGTGGATTTAGATGTAGGGACTCCTGCAACTTTCTCTAGGGTGACATTCACAAGAACATCTTTTCCTTTCTCTGTCTAAATATACTTATACATGGAAACTTACTTTTTGGATAAGCATATGTAAGAAACTAAGTGACAAGCGAGCAACATACAAACATGCCAATAGGATAGTGCACGACCCTTGTTATTAGCACCTCAGCATAGATGGGATAGCAGTCAAACATATTCAGGTAGGAATGCCGGCTGAATTGGATGAATACTGAACTATATATACCCTGCTAAAAGTCAGAACTAATTCAAAGTAATTGTACAGCTCAGGCATGCAAAACACCATCCAGAGGATTTCAAGGATCTTCATTCTGAAACTTTCCTTTAGTCTCTAGAGGGATATCTCGTTTATATCTCTAGACAACAAAATAGTAATAATAACCAAAAAAAAAAAAAAAAGTAAGGGCAGAATAGTCAGTTCTGCACTGTTGCTTGTGTTTGGATTACTACTGCTGTCCACTGGAATTTTGGGCTGTGTCCTGTCTTATGCAACTCTTTATCTCATAAATTTATATTTCTTGTCCTAAGGACACGTAGCATTCTTCATACTGCTGATTTTCTACTTCCTTTTTGAAAGGAGATGAGCACGAGCACAAGATCGGAAACGGTTTTAATTGCCCTTGCTGAAATACCTGTGATCAGCCAGCAGATGGCAGGAAGAAACAGCTAATGAGCCCGGCCTTGCTAGGTGCCGTGTTCAAACTCTGTTACAAATAATTGCCTATGCCCCAATTTCCACAATCTCATTTCTTCTTTCTTATTTAGCTACCCTCTTAAGCATTTGTACAAATCACTAATGCTAATTCAAACAGAGCAATTAAACTAATAATGCACTTTCAGATGCTGTTGTTGTGAGCGCTAACTTTGGCATCTCCCATTGACCGTTATCATTAATCTCCTGTTTTAGCTGCTCTCCTTTATTCCACCAGCCCCTCAGTACTAATAGATGACGTGAGCAGCTCTTTTTCTCCTTATGGACAGTGTTTTTTTTTCCCGTTACCTGCAATACCAGTAAACACAGCTGTTCTCAGTTATTTGTTTCATTCAAGTACACATGCAAGAAAAATCTATTTTATAAGCAAGAAAAAAATACATCATCTATGTTAAAAAGCTGCATTGGCAGATTAGGAAATCTCCAGAACTTCCTCGGGCTGGGTAAGGAACACTGCAAAGCCGGCCTGATTCCAGAAGGAGCAACAACAGGCGCGAAAGCAGCACAACCGCAGGGAACAGTGTGCAGCAGCAGAGCGACGGATGCACGGTGCACAGACAAACTTTGCCAGCTTCCACAAGCCAAAGAGCCGGCACGAGGACTTTCTGTTCCTCAGCAGGCTTTCCCAAGAACTTCCCTGAAGTTTTTATCACTTGGTTAGTTGCATAATAAAATACACAGTTTGCTAGGAAGGGCATTATTCCTAGTTTAGAACTAGAACTACTGAAATGGCTATGACCATAGCTAAGTTTGTTTACCTTTCTGTGGTGACATTCATTTAGATCCACTCGGATTTTCCACTCAGTTGCCTCATGCCTTAAATTACTTCTTGAATCAACATTAGAAATCTGAGAGGGTTTTGATCCTTATCTAAAAGTAGAAAGAAGAAAAAGATGGAAAAAAAGTGATAGTCGATCCTAAACTTCTCCCTTCTAATGGTACAAGATGTAGGATGGACTCACTGGCAGAGCAGCTAAGTTATTCCTTACCTAGCTGTTTTTGTCGCTTTTTAGTTTGTTTGTTTGTTTTCCCAGATTTTGAAACCCTGGTAGAGGAATAGAGCCCTGAGCAGACCTTTGGGAGAGGAATTCGCCTCCATCCCTAACCCTGTCCGCTGGGCAGCCTAAGGTTCTTGGAGAATCCCTGGTGGAGTTGCTGGAATTATAATTGGTTAAAACACTTCACTTGAGCCACAGAAGCCTCACTGACAAACCCTGGAGTGAAACTTCAGTGTGAAGGTCTGTGAAATATTTGCCCCTCATCAACTGAAATAAGTGACAGCAAGACTGATTCTGTTTTCCATAGTGTAGCACCCCAGCATTAAACTTCCTGCCTTGTAGCCCTTAGTAAGGCCCCCAATGTCCTCTCAGTAAGTCTCCACTTAAAGTTATTTACACTCTGCCATATTTCTGTGTGATTTTTTTCTCTAAAAGAACATTAAAAGCAGTTTCACAGATAAAAACTACTCCAACGACTATCTGTTGTACAGTAGCAAGCTTATTTCTTGACTGATTAGCTTAAGCAAGAAGTTGCAAAAAATCCTAAGGTGTTGTTGAGGAATAGCTCAACCCTACATCAGTAAAGCATTAGAACTGTACCTTTTGGTACTATCCTGTGCACTAATCACAACAAACACAAGAAATGTGCCTGCACCCCTTCCTAGAACAAAAAGAGTTTTTCTTGTTAAATTTTCAGTAATGGCCATGGGTCATTAAAAACTAATACACACTTTTCTTCCTTCACGACCAGTTTCAATGCTTGCCTCTGTTGAGTAAAAAGGCAAAATGTAGCTAATCTGTTACTCAGATTTGGCCTTACAGGTGTCAGAAGTGCTGCTCTATTTTAACCATAATGTTCCTCTTAAAGAGTTGCAAAATCTTGGATGTATGGATGTATGTTTGTACCTGTCTACAGTGTGAAGATTTTGAGCATCCCCAACAGGGGAACAAAAATAACAGTTATCAGTCTCAGGAGAGCATTGCCTGCAAACTCGCTCAGTGATTTTTTTTTTCCCCGCTATTTTTCCACTTTCCTGAAAAAGATTTTTCTTTGGGGATCTTTACAGGATGCAAGATTAACTGATGGCAAATACTTCCATCCAAATGTGTTAACAACTTACCTGACAAAGCAGGTAAGTTTACTTATCTCCACTGGGAGTGACTTTATAGAAACTTCAGCAAAAAAAAAAGTCTTAAGATGCCTCACTTGTATTGAACTGCACATATGGATATCACTGCAAGTTTTGTTACCTCGTAGTTCACTTCTTTGTAATTTTGATGCCCTGTGTCTTACTGTGTCGGTGATTTCAGTGAAATGTGTATAACTACATAATAAATGCTTACTCTTGGAGAAGGGGTATCAGAGGCAAGCCTAAAGCAGTTCTTCCCTTGCTTAATAACCATGGAACCATTACAGAGAGAAAGGGAAAGAAAGGGAAAAAAGTATGGCCCAAATCACCTTGGGTGTTCATCAGAATGTTCTTCATTTAATGAGGGCATTCTTCAGGTTGAAATATATATATATATATATATATATATATCCTCAAATTATCACCCACTTTCATTTTCTGCCCAGCATGGATGTGAAAAAGCATGAATCACTATGGCCAAATGAGCACGAAACTCATAATTAAGTAAAATGAAGGGGATGCCTTTGCCAAAGCCGGTAGTTCCCGGAAAATCAGAGGTTAGAACTGTGCGTCACAATGTTGCACTTCAATGTCTTGGCTCCAGAATTGATTCCAGACACTTGCATTCAACCCAGACACAATCCACATGGAGAACTAAGCAGATGAGAATGAGATCCATACAGAAAGTTAGGCTGAATGGGAACCTACCTGCAGCAGCCCACACAACATGTACAGCTGCCTGAATTGGGGTGGCAGAAAAACGCAACTGTTTGCTTGGAATCCACAACCAGGGCACAGGAAAACTTCAGACAGAAAAAAATCCTGGTGTGTATTTCTGGCATATAAAACACGCATAGCACATATACTATGTCCCATAACAGGGAAAATGCTGGGTCCCCTCTACAAGTCACATTTAGCACAATTTTACTATTCCCATGTGCCTGAACCCACTCATGCTTTTAGGTGGTCTTTATTAAAAAAAAAAAGACAGAGAAACTATAAAGGCCAAAACCAAAAAGGAGGTGCAAAATCGTGCACTGTAGAAGCCTGCAGACTGGCAAATCTCCACACGCAGCACGTAAGAGTCATGTTTTCGGACACTACTGCACTGCCCGACTCCCCTAACTGCAGAGCCTCTTGCCCCAGGCGGCCTCCTGCTGCAGAGCGCAGCGTGACAGGGGCTGATGACCGCCTGGCAGCTGCTGCGAGCAGCTGAGGTGGCGGCTCTGCACGAGCTGCCCAGCTCTGCACACTGTGCTTAATAAATCTGACACCCTGCTGCCCACAGACATACCTGTCATCTGACCAGGTATGTCCCCTGCATGCAAACAGACGTGTTTCATGGGAGCCTAAGCCTCACGTTTGGACCAGCACTTGAGTCTCAGATGTCAGGGTTGTATTACCCTAGTAAGTACGCAGTACGTGGCGTGAGCTTTTCCTAAGGACATTGCAGTTGAGGGTTCAAAGACATATCTTTTATATATGTCTCTAATGGATAGGCTGTTTGCACTGGCTATACTTCCTGTTAAGGCTGCTACCAGTGCGCAGGGGAAACTTCCAAGATTTATTTGGCCAAAATGAAAGACCATGATTATTGGTGTAGAGCACTCACTTAGATGGAGTCAGTCCAAGCTCTAAGGACTGTTTGATGTCAAATACCTAAGCACTGTGTAACATATTTTAATAGAGAATGTCATCGTGGCATAATCCTGTAGTCATACAGAAGGTATTTTCAGATTATGTCGCTTAGGACTGATAGCCAGGAAAGCAAGCTGCTCGAGTCTTTCAAAGAAAAGCAAAGTTTTTACCTGAACAACTGAGCTGCTGCTAAAACATAGTGCCTCAAAGGGTAAGTAGAAATTGAACAGGGATTTTTCTAAGATCAGTTTTAGCCACAAGTTCTGTCCATGTTCTGTCCAAGCCTCACTTAAAATACCGAAATCCTTTCTCTTACTCAAACTTGGCCCACCCTGCATAACACATGATACACTAAGGAGCTGATTATGAGACATATTTCATGCCCATCTGTGGAGCATTTCTGCTAACAGTTCACTCTCTCATTTCCTTTTTACTCTTTCCTAGCTCTTAAACCCTTTGATAGGACAACTTTACACTTTAACCGTGGAAAATACTGAGAAATCCATAAAATGGCCTTCTACGACTTTGCTAGCCCAACCTACGCTGCTACATTTTTAGACTGCCTTTTCCTCCCTGTATATGCAACACGCCACGAGTTCCAGCACCAAGTCACTTGACCCCGTCACACCCACGTCTTCCTCCGCTGCCATTCTGGTTTCAGAGTGGGCGAAAAGGGCAACTTACAGCACTGAACAGTGTGTGCATCTCTGCGCATCTTGCAAATCCTCCCTGCAGAGGTGCTGAGCTGACAAGGGACACTTGCTGCCGGTGTTTTCACTTTTTAATAGCACTCATCAAAGAGCTGAGAGATATATCCCTTCTGCCTTGCTTGGGGGACCAAAATAAACACAGCAGCATGACTGCTCTGGCTTTTGAACAAGATAGCCATCACTGTTATTACAGAGATACACAACTTACTGCTGAAACGCTTATCACACTAATAAAGGCAAGCTGGGCAAGCTTATTAGTTTAACTCAGAAAGCGCAGGGAAAATAGATGGTCTAAACTAGAAACTCAGCTTGCCTTGGGGTAGCTTGCTGCTAAAATGACTGCCTCACTAAAGATGTGAAACTAAGCTAGGGAAGGGTTTTATGCTGAAAGCTCATCTGTTCTTTTTCCAGACTACAAATTAGTCTAATAAAAGGTATTACCTCTCCTACAATCCTTGCTTACCAAAAAGCATAAAGCATAATATTCCTGTAGATAAAAAAGAAAAATCACAGAATAGACTTTCCAATTTCTGTATATTTTGATACACAACGCTGAGAAGCATGCCACTGTCTTTTGGTGAATGGAAGAAAGGTGAGAAGAGAAATTCCTGTCATAGAGCCACCTAAACAGAGAGTTACGAAACAAGCTCTGCAAACGCTCCAGTCTAAGTAAGTTAAAAATCTTTCTTCTGCTTTTACTGGATGTTGCGAAAGACAGAGAAACCTGAGTCAAAACAGAACTAACGACATCAAACAAAATAAAACAGGGCATTATTTGGCCACATCTATTACCAGATTGTTCTGGCAATCAAACTGCTAGCAAGAGAAGATGCTGAGTGCAGAAAGAGTGGGCACAACGGTGGAGTTAGTGAAAGATGGAGCCCAGCTTCTTGAACGAGCGCCAGTGGCCTGTGAAGCCCTGCCTTCTCGGGCAGCACATGGAGCAAGCATTATCAGGGAAGCTGCACAACTCGCTTCGTCTGCTGGGCCTCAGCAGCATTTGTGGGACGCTACTTTGTGGCTCAATTGCTCCCTTAGCTCATGCGGATTTCACAGCGCTGCCGTTTCTCACAGCCTTGTCTAAGACCTGCTAGCAATATTTCAAAAAAAAAAAAACGCAGGTGCTGAGGAATTGCAGTGCTCCTGCATTTTCCACTGACAACATCTTTATGCTTTTTTACACAAAACGCCCGCTCTGAGCAAGGAACAAAGGCAAGGAATGCAGCTATGATGCACACTCTTCCAGGAAGGTTAATAAGGAGTCTGTATGAGGACAGAATGAGGGTGCGGTAAAGTAGGGAGCCCAAGCTAAAACCCCGGTTGGCCCAGGGTTTACTTTATGCAGGCAGCGACAGTCCTTTTGGCAGGATGGGGAAGCAACGCGGAGCCGGCAGATGAAGTAACGGCGGCAAGAGGGAGGAAACACCTCCGCAAGGAAAGGAAACAGCAACGCCAGGCTGGGAATTACAGAGGTTCTTTACCTCAGGAATAGCTTTCCTCATGGGCCCAGCTCAGTACTCAGTTCAGTTTGTAAGCTCAGGCGCCTGAGCTTATAAATCCAGGCTTGACTTAACAGGCTTAATGTGATGTTTCTTTTGTTTTTTTTCCCCTGAAATGGGAACTGCTGTGTTCTGGGGCCCTGCATTTTGGCTGCCCTCTCAGGTAAGATGCTCGAGTGTGTGCATGCATTTTTTTTTCTTTAAGCTAATGGGGATTTTCAGTCTTAGGAAGCAAGCCAAAGGCAGGAGCCAAAACTCCTGTGTGCTACACGGCCTCTCTAGGGAGCCATCACAAGCAAACCCAGGGCAGAACATCCCCACGTCCCTTCTAAGCTATATTTAGCACTCTAGCTTTGGCTTGTTTGACTGTCCATCATCATCTACTAAATTAGATATTCTAAGGACAAGCTTATATATTACTGACTGCAACTGTAAGCTTGTCCTTCCGTGCTGGTGTTTTCCAGGCGTGATTAATTTAAGTATGTGTTTAACTGCTTGTTTTTCTCCATTGAACAGCACTAGCAATTATGTTCTCAGTCCAT
Source organism: Tinamus guttatus (assembly GCF_059628265.1). Taxonomy (NCBI): domain Eukaryota; kingdom Metazoa; phylum Chordata; class Aves; order Tinamiformes; family Tinamidae; genus Tinamus; species Tinamus guttatus. The sequence continues at coordinate 445,462 of NW_028288596.1, read as the reverse complement.
GACTTAGAGACATTCATTTTAATGTGATTACTACATAACTTGCATTTGTTTTTTAGTAGAAAATAGACCTCAAAACTCAAATAACTCTAGCTCACTATCTAGCAAGTCTTTAGAACAGAAAGAATATGCATCAAACTTAAAAATCGCAAAAAAAAGCTCCATTTCTAATAATTTTATTACTTTCGCATCTTCTGAAAAGATAATTATGAGGATTTTCAGAATTGCTACTCTTAATGGTGCACATTCTTTCTCGTTACTAAAACTATATTTTGCAAGAAGAGAAGTTTGAAAAGGGGAAAAGTGCTTCTCATTTCCGACTCATTCAAACTTATAAACCCGTTTCACAGACTCCTTGCTTTTTTACACATTGATGATAACCTTCTCGTTCTAAAAATCTAAATCCCAAACAGATCTGTTTACTGAAACTTCCTCCTTCCCCTACTACGGCACCAAACATCAAGAGCCGTTCCGGATAGTCTGCCTCACAACAAAGCTCTGCAGACTCCTCTCCATAAATAACGCTGAGAGCGCCGTTCCTCGGTGCCACCTGCCCACTGTATGACATCTTACGACAACCTCCCACACCATAAAGTGACGGTGCTTCATAGGGGTGTTCTCCTAGCAGGCAGGGAGAGGGAAATTGTATTTCTCCCCATTTCTTGGTTGGATTGAGGACCAAACACAACAAAGGGTAATCAGGAACTACTCTGCTCAAAGAATCTTGCAAGTATTATGTTATCGTTTCTGTTGACTGCATGAAATAGAGAAATTGCCCTGAAATAGGGCAGTCTGCATTACCCAAGAATGCCAGGATTTAGCCCCCACCGCCCATTACTACACTTTTCTAAACATCTTTCATCAAAAAAAAAGAAAGAAATTAAGTGAAAGGAGAACTTGCCAGTTGCAGGAAATTGTTTAGTGAGCCTCTTTAGGGCAGGCTGGAATCCTGCCATCTTCCTCAGAGTACTGACTCCCACAACAACCACAGCATCACCTTTCCATCAGCAAAAAAGGTTTGGACCCAACTCCTTAAACCTTATGCTCCTGCTTCTCCAGAGCTCAGCAGATAAAACATTGAAAGCAGAGGAGAACAGTTAACTAGTAATAATCACCCTATCTGAACATTAGTCTTTACTAAGTTTATTTCCAATATCCCATTTTACCATTTTAAATTTATCTGTGAGAGAAAAGAAACTATTCAGTGTGGGTTTTTTTTTTCCTACACTGTAAGCTTTTTAGAGTGACTTTTACCATGCACATTTTATGTATGGATACTACAAATTTAGTCCATAAACTTGGTGGTTATGCAGTACTTGGCATGATAAATTGCATCTTAAAAGTGGACCTAAAGGCCTAGAAAACAAGCATGGTGCGTACCTTAGTGAGTAATGCTCTCCTGTGCCATCCACAGAAAGGGTTATGCAAGTCTACCATGTACAGAGCCTGATAAAGGCTGTAAGAGGTTCCTGACTAGTAATAACCAAGCTAAGCGTATAAGAAACATCCTCCCTGTCTATTCAAAGATGACATCTTAGAATCTCTGGCACCTAGGATGACTTAGGGATTTTTGTATCCAATTTTTTAAATCCCATTTCAGGATCTATAAAAACTGTAATACTTCTTAGCCTAAGAAAAAATTCTTACAAAAATAATAAAAACACAACTCCATAAAATTAATAAGTAACAGTTAATGAAATCACAGAATCACAGATATCTGTAAATACCTCATAAGCATGTCTTAACTTTCCATTTTGTCTTATTTTCCTAACAGTATGTGCGTGAATACTATTCGACATGAGTAGAAATTACTCTGTTTTAATAATTAGGTGCTGAAAATGAAAAGCAGGGAAAATCTGTCATATGAAGAAGATAAGACAGAGGTGACTGAGTAAGTCAGAGCACAAGAGTGAATGAGAATGGGCCTTTGAGAAGTAAATTGAGAAGAATTGGGAAAAGCAGTTTGCCAAGGGCGAAGAGGCACAAATGAGGAATGACAGGTTTAAAGGAGTACTTGCAGGCAGTTCAGCACATCCGCCACGAGGTGGCACATAGCATAAACAGAACCAGCAATTCAGAACTCCAAATGAACAGCATTCTACCACGAACATAAAAAGGAAGTTATAACAAGTCGATGTATCAGCAAGTACCGTCAGGACAAGGGAGACGCATGAATGCAATGTCATTACACAAAAATGGCCTGTATTTTATTTCATAACACATGCTTAACTAAACCAGGAGCGTCAGCCTATATTGCTCTGTTAGTTTCCCAAATTTAAATTACATATAGGTGTCAGTAACAGTTAGGAGATACACAAAGTCCCTGAAAACAAGGCTTTATAGGAGCAGAAACGAGAAAGTGGGTGGTATCTCTGACGAGAAACAACCCCAAGGCGGCACACGTCAGGACAACGTAATACTGGTGAGAGGGGGCGGAAGGAACTGTGGATGCCAAGGTGAAAGAAGGGCTAAGCGGCTTGCGCTCAAGGCCGCCACATCTGTAGTCACTTGAGACACGGGAAGGGGAATTAGCTGGGTGAGTTTCTTACATGGTCAAAGCAATCCCACATCTAAGACTTTAGGATAACATAGCAAATACCACTAGATTAATGGCAAAGCTTGGTGAACTGGGAATTTGTGGTGATGCCCGCTACACCCAGCAGGATGCAATATAGGAAATGCTTTTTTCCCAGTGCGCTCTCCTTGCCCAAAGGGCACAGAGTCGAGGGACTGCAGGAAGGCAATTGATGCTTTTCTGGGAAAAAGGACTGAACAAAAAAAAAAAAATGAGGAGAGTTTCCTGAGTGAGGCACTAAGAGAAGGAAGGTCATTATTTCAGAAAAGAGTAGATCCAGGCTTATATGCTTCACGAGCATCCAGATCAGAGTTAACATGGATTTTTTTTTCCACCAAGCTTGAACAGGAACTTGGAGCTAGCCTTGAAAACTGGGCCACTAACACGTAAATCAGTGTACCTGATCAGTTGGGATAGTTTTTAATCTTCCCCAACAAACCTGAAATGTGAAAATTTATTAAGTCTATAAAGCACATCACTGATATGAGAAAGCAAGTAAGAAAATACCATATGTCATATTTCAATCATGCAAGAAGAGCTCAGTCCTTATGAACAAGCACACAAAAGGCATCCGTATGGATATTCACTTTAGTCTTTAACCTTCACAGGTCTTAACGGGCCCTGCAGAAGGTCAATGGTGGGCACCTGAAATTCTGGTAGATCCACATGGATCCACAGAGCTGCATGGCACGGCACAGCATCCTGGGCGAGAGGAGCGAGGACTTTCCTGCCCGAACTCCATGGATGGAGGCACAGAAGTAGCAGCCATTTGGCAGATAGTTTTCCTATGTCCTACAGCAAAGTCAAACATAAGGCTGATGGGAACTGCAACTGTGGAAGGAAATGCTATTATTATCTACCTTGTAGGAAAGACGAAAAAAATATACAAACAGTTGTATGAAACTATCTGCCATGTAAAGATAACACGAGGAAAATTATTAACAGAAGAATGAGATATCCCACTTCTTTTACAAGTTGTCTAGGTAAGTATGGATTTTTACCACAAGATGGTGCAAAAACACAGAAAGTTCTAACATACCAGAAGGGCACTGCTGAACCATTTTCTGTTTTTCTAAAAAAAAAAAAAAAAAAGAATCTCCACCAGGTGTCAGGCCAGGGAAAAGAGATGACTTTTTTACTCAAGGAAACAAGTAAATACAGGCATACTGCTTCCAAAGGCAACTGCGGCTCCGAACTTTGCTTTAGCTACAGACTTTACTAATTGAAAAAAGGACACAGCTCTCAGCACACACTCGTTCGTTAAACATTAACACATACATCGGGTGTCTGGTCAAAAAACTTTATGCCACTAATAAGGAAAGTTAAAAAAAAAAGAAGAAAAAAGCATTGCAGCATTTAATCTAATTTAATTTAAGAATTTAATCTAGGACGTTTATTCAAGAAAAGGCACCACAGAAGAGAGAGGGAAAGGGAAAAAAAAAAAAGGCAACACAAGCAAATCAACCCCAAACTAAGCCAGTGCACACCGGTCCATCTAACAGCACTAACACGGGAAACTTCCAGGTTTGCTCTCGCACGGAGGCTCGCGTTTGGAAGCAAGTTCACTCCCAAAGCCAGCCCCCGGCTGCCAAGTTGCGGGCTGTTTCTCGGGGTCGTTTGGGAAGCGGGCGAGCAGGAGGCGCCCTCGCCACCCGCAGCTCGCCCGCAGCCCGAGCGCGGAGCCCCTGCGCGGCGCGCGCTCCCGCCGCCGCCGCCGCCCAGCGCGTCCCTCAGCGGCGCGCGCGCACGCGGCGGGGGCGCGCGGCGCATGCGCGGCGGGGTTGTTTTTCACAAAGCTGCGCTTAAAGCGAGCGGCAGCGGGCGGGCAGCGTCTTTGTGGCGAGCGCGCGGCGGGGCTCTGCGCGCACGGCCCGCGACGGGCGGCTCGGGCGCACGCCCTGTGCCGGGCAGAGCGCCTCTCGTATGAGATCCTGACCTGCTCCCTCTCCTTTTTTTTTTTTTCCTTTTTTTTTTTTTTTCTAACAGTATATTTTTGTACACTTTCTTATTAAAAAAATGGTGCTGGGGAAGGTGAAGAGTTTGACAATAAGCTTTGACTGTCTCAATGACAGCAATGTCCCCGTCTATTCTAGCGGGGACACAGTCTCAGGAAGGGTCAATTTAGAAGTTACTGGGGAAATCAGAGTAAAATCGCTTAAAATTCATGCAAGAGGACATGCAAAAGTACGTTGGACTGAATCTAGAAATGCTGGATCCAACACTGCCTATACACAGAATTACACTGAAGAAGTAGAATATTTCAACCATAAGGACATCCTCATTGGGCAAGAAAGAGGTAAGTTTTTTTAAAAAAATCACTATTTTATTACGTGCAGATATTTTTTTCTGCAGAGGTCGCATCTTTGCATCGTCTCGGTTTATGTCTTTTTTAGTGTCTAACCTATAAAACGCACTCTTTCTAAAGATGAGGAGACGCAGGCTGCCTTTTGGGGATTTCTCTCCATTATATGGACGCTTGCTGCACGTTAAAACCGTGCTGAGATGCATCTGCAAAGTGCCTGCAAACAGGACTTTCTGCAACTGCCTGCCCTTTAACGGAGCTTTTTCATGAGGATTTGCAGTTAATTAATACTGTGTCTTCGAAATGCAGTATTCGTTTTGTCATAGTGTTATTACCAAGATTTGGTTTATGGGGGAAAACGAAAAAATAAAAACCAGGTATGCAGTAAATGACTTTCCTGGTAGCAGCTTCTCGAATCGGGAAACATACTGGAGCATAAGACGAGACCCTTTTTTTGACACATTACAGATAAAGCTCTGCTTTTCAGACCGATCTGTGATGGTTTTTAAAGATGGATCATTTCTGGCAGAGCGAAGATTCCCTGTGGCTTATTTTGACATCTGCTATCACCACCCCACGTGTAATTCCCCCCGGTGCTCCCTTGCTCCCAACTACCAGTAAATTCGTAAATTAGTTTTTAATTTCCCTTCCTGAACCCCTGGGCGGGGGTCCCAGACCCACAGGGCCGCCTGGCAGGCTGAAGGCTGCGCTGGGAGCATCATTCCCAAGTTGGCGAGTTCTGGAAGCTGCTTTCAATGAAACCCCTCTCCGGAGAAGCCCAAACGCCCCCTTTCCACCCCAGACCGAGGGGTAACGCGCTGTGAGGAGGGGGCGCGGGCCCTCGCTTTGCCCATCTATTGTTCGCAGGGCTACATTGTCAAAGTGTGGGGGACACCGGGGTTGTTTTTGCGAAGTTTCCACCCTTTGTTAGAAGCGGTTCAATCCTGTTTGGGACCGGTCCTGGCGAGAGGGAGGGGGTGCGCGCCCCGCTCGCCGCAGATTGGCTGCGCGCGTCAGGTGGTGGCGATGACTTAATTCCTAGCACAGGAAAATAATGTTAAAACTGGTTATGTAATTTCGGTTGCCTTTTTTTTCCTTAATATGCAGCATATCTGCTGCATAGATGTATAGGGTTTTTTTTTTTTTTTTTTTAAGAAACGTAATTTTAAATAAGTTTGTCTGCAGATCGCACCGAGTCCATTACAAGGCATTTTTTTGAGATAACTACTACAGCAGGGCTGAGGATTTTCCTAACTATTGTGGTGCGAGAGGGCAGGTCACCGGCGCTGTGGCCTGCAGCAGGAGTGCGGAGGCCGTTGGCCGCGCAGAGGCTCCTACCCCAACTCGCCGCCGCGGTAGACGTGCCGAAACGCACGAGCCCAACGCGACCTGCCGCTCCCCAACGGCCGCTCAGCCGCGGCCATGATTTTGCACGGGGGAGATGTACCCGCCACCCCAGCGCTGACGCTGTTGCCAAGGGCCTTTTCGGGGCTGGAAGGGGACAGGAGAGCGGAGGGGCGCGCGGGCAGGACGCGGACCGGCAGCCCCGCCGCGGACTTCCAAGGACTTCGCTGGCCGCCGCTCAGCCGAGCTTGGCGCCGCACGCCCCGCCCCGCGCCCGCACCCGCGCCGCCATTGGCCGGCCCGCGTTTGTTAGCCTGTTGCTAAGGCGATGCCCGGCGCTGATTGGCGGGCGGCGAGGCGCGGGGGGCAGCGCAGGGAGCAGGTTGCCCTGCCCGCACTCCGGCGTGCGCGGCGGGGGCGGCCGGCGCCGGCCGGAACCGGCGGCTCGCGGAGGGGAGAAAGGGGCTGCTCGCGCCGCCCGCCCGCCCCCGTTACCGCGATCCGCCCGCCGCGTCCTGCACCCCATCTCATCCGCACCCCGTCTTTTCCCCCCCGCTTCTCCCCCCCCACCGCGGGGTAACGGCCGCGGCGTCCGTGCGACTCGCACGTAGCAGCCCCGGCGAGCGGAAGGCGAGGGGCGGGCGCCGCGGCGGGGTGTAACGTACACTGTATGTATATGAGCGGCTGGCTGGCTCGGGAGCTGCTCGCGCCGGTTTAGGCCGGTCCGCTCCTGCTCCAGCCTGGCCCTGATTGACAGCTCAGCACTTGTTTACCACAGCGCTGCCGCTCGGCGCAGCGGGACTGCTGAGCTGGCAGAACGGGAGAGGAAGAAGGAAAGGAGAAAGGAAAGAAAACTTCGGTGCGACGGCAAGATTATTTAAAAAATAAATAAAAAGGCAGAGTGTTTTAAAACACATGTATATATTTATACACACAGTGTTAATGCTCTTTCACTGTCCCTTTGAGATTCTTTCTTGGCCACACAACACCCCACGATGCCTTCATGTAAATAGCATGGTGGTTTTTAGATTACTTGCCATAGCTGCTTTTGTTACAAATGAGGAAAAAAAAAAGCATCAGCGTTTTTGTAGGACAATAGGAACTGCACATTTCTAACCCTGCCTTCCTCCATGATATTTCACGTTCTAGGCAACTCTTTTTTGCATAGTCTCTCCGCATTTATTACTTAGTTCTTTTGTACACAAGATACTCAGTCACTTTCTCATAAAAAAAAAAAAAAACTTTATATTTTGATTAAGTCAGGACTTTCCTGTAATCACGATAAGCCACAAATTTGTTGCGGCATTAACAGCAATTCAAAGATTCATGACTGCATACCCCAAGTCAGTTTTCTTCTTGCTATAAGCAAACCTTTGGGTTTTGGATACACCAGCAAGGTCCAACTAAACTCTGAGTTTTTATAGATTAGCTCTGAAAACATGAATTGAGCAGTTTTCCACTGTGCTCCTGAATTTGTCTGGTACTTTGTAGGTAATGCCTGTACACCTTGCCCGTCTCTGTCCTTTTCTCCCTTCACCATCCCCAGTAAAGTTCTGGGCCCTTGCAAGCCAGAAGATAAAAAGCTTAATAACTAAATTTATCTTACAGAGCAAACTTCATACCAAGTCTTAAGTTGTTTAATATCGTTGAAGTGAAAGATCTGTTTTTATTTACGTTTTGAACTAGATATGATGTTGAAAATGATTTTCATGTCAGATCTTTCAGGCAGATTTTGAAATGGCAGCAATTACAACTATGCCAGTATTCAGCAGCAAATAATAAAACAAGTTAATGTTTGCTTTCATGTAAGATGAATCTGGCTGTTTTACCTACTTCTAAAAGCTTTACATCCAGCAGTTGATACAAATGAGCTGGAGATACTTGTTTATGGCGCACCATGTTCTTAAGTATTGTAAAGAGTGTATAAATTCCCTTTACTCTAGGAAAGAAACCTATGTAATATATTATGCTGTGTAAAATGTTCACAGGTGGAATAGCATATTGGGTTTTTCCCTCCTAGATGATGACAATTCCGAAGAAGGCCTTCACATCATTCATTCAGGAAGGCATGAATATGCATTCAGCTTCGAGCTTCCACAGACGTAAGTATCCCCAAGAATTGCTTAGGCTATGTGAGAGGACGCTGAGACACATACCTGCCTAAGAAAAATCCTTGCTGTGGGTGGAGGGGAAACCTTTTCAATGGTAGAAGGGATTGTGCTGAGACATGCAACAGAGGACAGAATTTCATTAAGCTGAAGAGGTTGCTTTTATGCTGAAAAATATAGATATATTTTTGTCCTCCCACCAAATGGGAGCTCTTTGCTGCACAGTAGGTGACTTTCTTTTTTTTCTTGACCAAAGTCTGACTCATTGTGCCTTGCGATACTTTACTGCCCCCCTGGAGAATGGAGGGGAATTGAAGTGTCATTCAAGTCCTGCCAGAGTGGCTGAAATATCTTCCAGCTGGGCCAAGATTACACTGGAGCCAGCAGAAGTAGTGATAAGATCACGGCTTGATTGTTTGGCTCAGTCTGCAACAGATGCAGCAACTTTAACAGCGTTGGAATAAAAAAGGAGATTGTTCCACTTATAGTAGGATGTATGTACTCAGGCTGGTCTTTCTGCAAAAGAAAGGGCTAAGACGGCAGCACATACGCGCAGCACATAGGTCTCTGTTCACCTATCTGCACAACATGGACATCCTGAAGAGAAGAGTTAGAGCGGTTACCAACACGGAAACTGGCTAAGACAGAAACATCAAATACAAAGGAAGAGAGGGAGACTGGAAATAGATGGAGAAAAAGGAGGATGAGCCTTTTGCTGTAAAAGGCAATCTTGGAAGTCAATGAGGTTGAAAATCTTGGCAGAATGTTGTACTTAAGTAGGCTAGCATCTAGTATTAAAGCAAATGATCCATCTGTTTATTACAGGTGCTGGCTCTAGTAGAACCTGCACATGATGGTTTTACAGGTCAGTTTCAAAGGAAATAGCTTGACAGCAGATGTCATTGAAACACCTACAGTATTATATATATAGTGTTCTTAGAAGTCAGTCTAATGTTTAGATGAAAATCTCATCTGCAAAAAGTAATACGGAAAGAAAATGTCAATATTCCCTTAATTTGGGACATTTGCATATGAAAGTACAAACAGTATGCATGCAGTATTGAGTTTGAGATGACATAGATAGCAAGGAAAAGGCTGCAAGTGTTGTTCAGAATATAATAATAGGTCTTTTTAAGTGACTTGAAAGAATACTGTAAAACTAACCTTTGGTAATACGGAGAAGACAAAGGCCGGCCGATATCGTTGGCTGAAGGCCTGACAAACACCATCTACTTAGGATTTTGTATGCTTACTGTTTTGAAAATTAATTTTAAAAAAAACTATAATGCAATGGTAGAAAAACAAAAGGCATGGACTTGTTTTATTGATACTGCCATAAAGGGTACTGGGGCAAGATGAAACTTGGAAGGCAGATTAGAAACCTGTGCACAAAAATTATTTAGTAAATGATTAGTACAAATCATCTTAGTACAAATGATCAGTAAAAATCATTTTAGAAAAACCCTAGCCCAGCCAGTATTAACCATAGAAGATAACAAAACTTTGCAAGTAACTTGCATTTAATTTGTATGTTATCATTCAAAAAGAGTGCAACATAAATTTCTATTCTGATTTAAAGAAAAAAAAAAGTTATTGAAAGAAAAGGACTTTCAGGATGACTGGAGTATAAAGAATTTTGTGTCCTTCACATTATGCTGCTGCAGAAAAAGGTGATGCTAAAAGATCTGGAGCCTCTTTCCATGCCTTGTCTTCCAGAGTTGAGAGCAGAATAGTCTCATCTATTAATATTTGAATATGGGCTCCTCAGAGTGGGGGAAATTAGAAGATACTCAAAATAGCTTTTCTCTATTCAGAGCTCTAAATTGAGATGTTTAACTACTCTGCTTAAGGCAAAACAAATCACAAAAGTGCTTAGTTAGAGCTAAAATAAACCAGACACTGAGATACCAGCCAAGTAAACAATACACAATTATTTACACAAAAACAACATCCCAAACAACAATTTGCTGCTACTAAGACTAAGTTTGATTGGGTAGCCTTAAAAGGGCATGCAGCATCCTAGACTTGAAAGCAACCTCTTAAGCTTAAAGGGAATGAGTGTTCTTTTAGCATTTTCTAGCACAATTCTGTCATCGATTCTTAAAATTTACTAAACTACAGTTGGATGAATTGGAGATGATTTTTTCTCCCAGCTTTAATCCTGAATTTTCTGAGATATGGAAACTTTGCAAATAAGTTATGCTTAATTAAATATTCTGGTGCATTAAGACTACCACTTCAACATAGCACTTCCTAATCTGATCGCTTGTATCATTATTGGAAAGAGAGATAAAGACTTTGCTCAATTTTGACCTTTGTGTCCTGCACAGACCACTTGCTACCTCATTCGAAGGCAGACATGGCAGTGTGCGCTATTGGGTGAAAGCCGAATTGCATAGGCCTTGGCTTCTACCAGTAAAATTAAAGAAGGAATTTACAGTCTTTGAACATATAGATATCAACACTCCTTCATTACTGGTAAGAATTGACAGAATTACTCATTCTTTGTTTCTGGCATACAAATAATGAATTACAATAACCAAAACAATATCTAATTTTATCTAATATTTATTTGCTAGTTTAACAGCAACTGATGTTTCAAGCATCCTTTCAGTTTAGCAACTCTTTTAACTGCTGGTATTTTGAAAGCTAAATTCTTCCATATAGAGTTGCTTAATTTTTAACAAAACGTAAGATGTAAATGTAGTTGTTGTTATTTTAAATTGATAATAAATTATAAAGTCTTACTAAGGTGGAGAATTTCTATGAACAGTTCCTCTATCCTTTTAAATAAGGAACAGTCTCTAGAAGGAACATGCAATGCATAAAAATATTGCAGTGCGAGACTGCTAACTTAAAAATGCAAAGTAAAAAAATGTACTGCAGTGCATAATTGATAATTTCCATATAGATAACTTTCTGTTGATGGGGAGAAATTATCACAATTCTGTACAAACTTTCTGAAATTCTGTTAAATTAGAATCACTTTAACATCACAACTGCTTTCAATGAGGATTTAATTTCAATCTGACCTAAAATCCCTTTCTTTCCCATCCCCTCCTTCCTCAAATTCTAATCTGTGGAAAAAATAAATTTTAAAACAAAGTCCATTGAAATAGGTTTCTTGTGTGTATGGGTGAAAAATCAGACTTGCAAAGGGACCTTGGCCTTGCACAAACTCCATTAAAATCAAAGGACTCTCATTTGACTTTAATGGGCTTTGGATCAAGCCCTTAATCCTCATTTCATGTAAAATAACAGGGTTGGTTTAATATAGATGTGACAAACAGAGAAAATAGTAGGAGTCAAGATGAGTTTGGTTTAGTTACTTTTTTTTTTTCTGAAATGTAGTGTAATGCAAAATGGGAAGATGTGCTAATTTACTGATAATTACATGGAAAGCTCTGCCAATAATACGTTAGGATGCATAGACTATTAAGTATGACTGTAGCGTGGAGGATCCCATGGTTGGGAGAAAAAGACAGTGCTAATGCAGCAGTGGAATTAGGACAAACACTTTATCTCTGTAATGACATTTAAATTGTTTAAGATTTTCCTGACAAATAGAACAAGTTTCTAAAAATATAAGTACGTTATGAATATGATTTGTGTGTGTGTGTGTGTGTTGATTAAAATAGCTGATGGGTTTCATTGAACCTCTGTAACTTAATGGGCAATTTTACTCTTTTCTTGCAGTCACCCCAAGCAGGCACAAAAGAAAAGACTCTCTGTTGTTGGTTTTGTACCTCAGGCCCAATATCCTTAAGTGCCAAAATTGAAAGGAAGGGCTATACCCCAGGTACGTAACTGAAGTAATTATAGGAAATGTTTCCCTTTTTAAAACTTAACATTTTGAAACTGCTAAGTTTGTGCTTAATGGTTTAATATAAAAATTAAGGCTGTTTTTACCACCTCAGTCCACATTCAACAATCACCTCAGAATATTGTGAAGTAAAACAAACAGCACTAACTCTGTCTCCAGATTGCTGAAGGACTTTTACTTCTGTTAAACAGACTTCTACAACTGTTTTAGATTGGCTTATGGTGACCTTGCTCTCATTAACAGGTAGAGCAGCAAGAGCAAGGTCTAGTGCATTATAGCTTTGCTTAAACTGCCTTGTAAATGTAACGAGAAGTTGGAAATTCTTTTGTTTCAGGTGAATCAATTCAGATCTTCGCTGAGATTGAGAACTGCTCTTCCCGTATGGTGGTGCCAAAGGCAGCCATTTACCAAACACAGGCATTCTATGCCAAAGGGAAAATGAAGGAAGTCAAGCAGCTCGTTGCCAGCCTGCGTGGGGAGTCCCTGTCATCTGGCAAAACAGAAACCTGGAATGGCAAAGTGTTGAAAATTCCACCCGTTTCCCCTTCCATCCTCGACTGTAGTATAATCCGCGTGGAGTATTCGCTGATGGTATGTTGCATGGTCTGTTTTGTTCTCAAATATGAGTCCATTCCATCGTTCCATGCAAATTCTTCTAAAAAGTGCATTTTGCTAATTTGCTCACATTGAGAATTTGAGCTTCTGTTAATGTGGAGAGCTTGCAGCCCCTTATGGGCACAGGCCCCTAAAAGAGACAATTAGAAACAAGTGTCTCATAGAAACTTCCACAGGAGGAAAAACTTAGTCTAATAACTTCATGAAATGCTGATGCAAACTCATGTTTCTTTCTCTTATTTTCTCCAGGTGTATGTTGATATTCCAGGAGCCATGGATTTATTCCTTAATTTACCACTGGTCATTGGTACCATTCCTCTCCATCCATTTGGTAGCAGAACATCAAGTGTGAGCAGCCAGTGTAGCATGAACATGAATTGGCTTGGTCTGACCTTGCCTGAAAGACCAGAAGGTAAATTGACAATAGAAATGTAAAGCAATTTGCTGTTCATTTAGACTTTTGTCTGTTTACTCATTGCTGTGTCGCTAAGAGAAGTGCCCTCTGTCCCTTCCTAACAGTGCCCACAGGAAAACCTTTGTTAGGTGTTCCCTTGCCACCTGTTTTCTGCAGAGGAACAGTTTCCTCTGTCTTTGCTTTTCTCTCTGCCTAGGAAAGGCAGGGAAATCAAACTGCCTTGGGAGCTGGTAGAGGTGGAGGCCTAAGATGCTGTTGCACTGGGGCAGGATGTGGTTACTCTTACCTGCAGTATCCCAGTTGCATCTTTGCTTGTGAGACGTTAACAAACCGCAATAGTAGCGGTGTCTCAGGTCTCTCCTCCACTTTCATAGCTGTGGCTTTCTGAAAAGAGTACAATTCTATGGGATGTCTCCCTTCTGGCTGAAGGAGGAACGTTGCCTCTCCTTCTTTCCTATCACACACCTAATAAACATACTGTTTTGTAAGTACAAATGCTAGACTGATCTCTGAAATCCAAAGGATTGCAACAGTCTGTCGCTTCTGCTCATACAGAAGAAACAGCATCTTTGGTGTGCTTAAATCAAGGGGGATAACTAAGCCACAATAGGCAGTGGTCAGTCTGTTTTTGAACATAAGCTTGTTTAGTCTTAAAATAAAATGAAATTATTTAGCTCACTTCTGTGTTCAACAATTTTTTTTTAAATCACTGAATATTTATCTACCTGCAAGTGCTTTTTATAATGACAAAAGTTTAATATTTATCATGTTATATATTTCGACATGCATAAGAACTCGTTGTTCGAACTGCGTGTACCTTTTCCCTTCAGCACCTCCGAGCTATGCAGAAGTGGTCACAGAGGAGCAGAGGCAGTCCAGCCTGGCGCCCATAGCCGCCTGCGATGACTTTGAGCGCGCGCTCCAGGGACCATTATTTGCATACATCCAGGAGTTCCGCTTCCTGCCTCCCCCCCTCTATTCAGAGGTAGGTACATCGCAAGCAGTGTGAGCAATAACTTACTGTCTGTCTGAATTCTCTCTGGGCAGAATACATGTAGGAAGATATTCCTCTTTCCAAAAGTCCAGATAAACCACTAAAGTGTGGAACAGGAAACAAGCTGCATTCCTGCCCCCCCAGTTCAGATCCTTTACAGACAAATCAAGTTTTCCATGTCTATTTGATAGCACAGGCTACTCTCACTTTCTGTACACAACCTTTGCCTTAAGCTCTGTCAAGTGCCTTGTGGTCTGGAAATCATGTTTTCTTGGCAGCAGTCTGTAGAAGCTTCCAAAAAGCATTAGCTGTCTTAAAGGGCTGTGGTGTGCATCTGTTCATTACTCCCCCTCCTTTTCTCCCTGTAAAATATAACTATTATTTCGTAAGACATCAACTTCTTTTTCCCAAGAAGCATCAGGTAACAGAATGAAATAACTGTCCATTTGGCTGAATTTTGCCTGAATACCCACTTCAAGCTAAGAGCGTCATGCACACACATGCACTTCCCCCTTTAAAAACTAACACTACAAAATGAGCAGAGAGGAGAATCTTTTGTGTGCTATTCCCGATGAAGCTATGTAAAGCTATTCTTACCATCCAGTCTGTGAGACCTAAGCTAGTGGGTTGTTTTCCCTTTATTTCTTTGGAGAAATGAAGAAAGTAAGGTCTAAGAACACATACGTTTTTGAAACATTGAGGCTTAACTGTTCTTAACGTAGAATTCCTTTTTTTTGACTATTTTCTGCCTTTCCAAGCAAAGCTTTAATATGTCTTAAGTGTTTCTTAGATGACATTTTCAGTAACGTGTCATATTTCCAGTATATGTCAGATGATTCAAAAGATATACCTAGTGGTAAATCAGAGGGGTGTTCGTGTGTGTGTGTTGTTTTAAATTCAGTACCAAGCACAAAGAATTAAGTTTGTTAAAAATATCTAGTTAAAACCTTCAAACCTTTAGTTAAAGATTTCAACTTATTTCCTTAATATGTATTAAGTACCTATTCTGTTAATTTTATCCAAAGCTTTTTGACCAGAGCTTTCGATTGCTTTTTGACCAACCTTTCGATTGGGAATACCATATATCATGTTAATTTGCTGATTCACCTCTAATATCTTAAATCTAAAAATCTTATTTTTTTCCTCTCTTTCCCTTTCTTTCCCTTAATCATTAGATTGACCCCAACCCAGATCAGCCCACAGATGACAGACCATCCTGCCCCTCTCGCTGAAGGAATCCATGCTAAGCTGACTCGACTTGGGTTTTGAATCGTGCATACCGTGTTGAAGATCGAGGCGTCGTAGTGGAGACCCACTTTCCAAGGAAAGTGGTGGTGTTCTCGCCTAGATGGTGAACAAATGAAAACAACCTGTGATCATGCTTAGAAGCCTACAGCAACATCATAGGACTGCTCCACATGCTTGAAGATCTGAGCTTTTTTCCCCCCCTTAAATACTGGCACATACTAGGAGCAGCCTTACTAGCCTGCTAGTCATGTGTGTCAAACACTCGCCACGTTGTAAGAGAGGGATGGCTTCCTGTAATGATTTGAAAATTTGCACATGCTCATCGCTTATGTTGTGGGGTTCAGTGTCACTACAGCTTTTTCTCATTTATGCCTGACTTGTTACCCCCTCTTACTTGTTCGCGGCCCGCACAACAAGGAGCAAAAGAGAGCTTTGACGGAAAACAACGGCGACAAAGACTTAACAAATGCACTGACTTCTCCTTTTTTTTTTTTTTTTTTTTTTTTTTTTAATTTAATGTAGCCTGGACTTTACCTGCATATGCACATGCTCAGAATTGTCCTAATAGGCTGATCATGTATCACCTTTTCAGCTTGGATCCTCTTGTGGATTTATTTACAAACATCAAATGCCTTCAAGCCAATCCTTCTTGCTGTATGTTTTGCAGCCTACTGTAGTAGATAAGCAACAGATATGTGGGGGTGGGGATAGGAGGAGGAGGGCGATACCAGATGGAAACTAATATGAGACTCTGTCAGGATTGTATACCTTCTTCATTTCTTTTAAAAATTTGTTGCCTTTCTACTATTATCGCAAAGCAGCATTTTGTTACAGACTGCCTAACAATCACTTAATCTCAGGTGAACTCATCACTTGCCAAACTGTTGGAATGCTATTTGTTTTGTTATGTTGCACTGTTGAGTTACTTTTTTTTGTTTTGTTTTGTGTTTGTGTTCTGTTCTTTACTTGAGTGGGGGATTTGGAAGAGGGACATACACAAAAGTTACAAAACCCACCTGCATTCCCTTCTAAACTTTTATTACGAAAAAGAGATGGTCAAGTTGTGAAGCTTTAAAAAATAATAAAGGCACAAGTGAAAGCAGCACCAGCAGCCACTGGCTAAGAGTTAAAAGAATTTTTGAAAGGACATAGTCCTATACTGTCCAGGATTCATGGGCAGAGAGATTTCTCAATGAGTAGGGATGGGAAGGGAAAGTAAATTTATTTTTTTACATAGTTACCTAATCACCAAAAAATCTATACCTTTATATAGGAGTCTCTAGTAGAAAGTATATTTCAGACAAGAAGAGCTTCAACTATGGTAAAAGACAGCTCAGTTTGTGCACTTTGTATTATCTTCAGGGTTTACGATACTGCAAAAATATTATGACTAGAACTATAATGAGACTGGGCCAGGCTATCAGTGTTACTGGCTGTACTCTGCTATTAGCAGAAAAGGACTTGACAGTTGCATCTACTGGTGTACTTTTCACGAGGTGTAAAACAAGACCCCAGCAGCTTCAAGGATGTGCTCCTTCAGGATGCAAGAAACAAAATACAAGAAGTACTTGCTCCCTGAGTTCAACCAAGGTGGGCATCAAGAAAGAGGAAGGGTGCAGTGCAGCCCTTAGATCCAGTAACAGGGATGCTAGCCCCTCATGTGCTAGGGCCTCAGGAAAGTTAACTTTCTTCTCCCGAACTCGCATAACTGAGACTATTCGCAAAGGGACGTGCTTCTGGTGGCGGTTGCTTCAACCGAGAGCTGATGCATCGCGTATCTCCTCGTGCAATAAAACAGCTCAGAAGGGAATGGGGAGAGGGAAAGCTGGTGTTTTCTGCATGGTGCTTATTTTTACAAAAACTGCCTTGTTTTTAAGGCTTCATAAAATGACATGATGGGCTTTTCCATAAGTGGCCTTTATTAGAACATGAAAGATACTTCATGTTTCAAAAATGACGACAGGGTGAAAAAGTATAAATATGAGTCGCGTTTTAAGTGACTCAGGAGGTTTTGGCTTTGATAAGCAAAAATACTGGAGAAAAAGGCAATTGGGTGATGTCCTACCTTATGAGGCCATTTTGTGAATGTCCCTTTCCTATACCCTCTCCATCCAGATAAGAAAATAAAAAAGCTGATGGGATCTTTGGCATAAAAGGGCATTTGGTGGTTTTACTACTTTTTATTTTTCCTCGTTTTAACAGACTAGGGAGCAATTACTGATATGCATAGCATTAAAGTACTTATCACAGTATAATGGAAGAATGCATATGAAGCAGGATTGACCAATATCGTAGCAATTGGCGTCGCATCACAGCCTTTGTGGTCACATTGAAAAGTTCTGAAACTTTATCAAATAGAGACTTTCTGTGTAAACTCTTCTGTTAGTTTGTTAGAGGCATTACTATTCTTCCACAAATACTGGTCAATTCTCAGCATTACAAAACATGAGGTTCACAGTTGTAGCCCAGTATTTGATAGAGAATCCTGATCTGAATTAGGGAAAAAATAAGTAAAATCCAAACATTAGAGAAACAAAGTGCAATATTAAATGTTTGCTTTATAGATTATATTCTATGGCTGTTTGTACTTCTCTTTCCTTTTTTTGTTTTGGTGCTGAATATGTCCTTGTAGACTCTGTTTCAAGAAAACAATATGTGGAAAACAATTTTTCCTATTGCTCTTCCTTGTGGAAAATAAACTTTTTTTTTTAAAGAAAAAGCCTTTAAACACTTTCAGTGTAAGCCATAAAATTTACACCACACACATTTTTATTTACTGTGTGATTGTGCATTAAATATAGGTCGTGAGGATCACATTACTGCAGGAATACACACTAAGCACGTACCGAATGGCAGTGACAGAACTATTTCTGGAACGATCTCCCGAATGGAAGTGCCGCAGTTGAGTTTCATCATCATCCTCGGTTCCTTTTTCGTATTTATGTTGAAGGCTGTTGAGGACATAGTGTTTCCATCAGCACTGCAGCCGTGGCGACCTGCTCGAGTTGCTGAGTACTTCCCAGGAGAAGTGGTTCAAGGAGGAGAGGGGCTTCATTGGAGTAGGGGTGGGAGGAAACGGGGTATTTTGAAGGCCAGGCTTGGCAGCGAGGCCGCAAAGGCTCGTTTGGTGACACGAGGAGCCCTGACCATTCCCGTGGCTGCCCAGCGGTACCAGATGCGCGGAGCTATTAATAGAGCTCCAGCGCGTGCCAGCTCCGCGGCATCCTGCTTCCGCATGCCGCGCACAGCTGAGCCTCCGACAAAAAGGATTAGCGTCATCCTCCGGTGTCCAAGTGTCGTCTGACCTAAGGGAAGGTTCAGCAGGCTGCAAGCCAGGCGTTCAGCCGCCCCACATGGACCATGTCCGCGTCTCCGGAAAAGGTGCTGGGAGCACCAGCGCCTGCCCATACCTTCTACTGTGTGCGCTGCTGATGGGGTGACCTGCACATCTGAGCTACCTCCTTGCACAACTGGAACGGGAGGGCTTCCAGAGCGTGCAGGTTCCTGGGGGAAATGGCAGCATTTCTATTTAATTTTGAACCAGAAATTGTCAATTATGGAGGATCCAGAAAGGCTGTTTCAAGGTTTTTAGTATTTTGTTTTTAATGTTAATAGTACAAACAGTTCATCACTTTTATCTGAGTTGTGGTTCAAAGCAATAAGAAAACCAAAAATGTGAGGGAAAAAAAAAAGAAGAAAAAGGTTCTCATATGCATAATATACTGCAAACTCCTTTATAACTGAGTAGCGATGATGAGAATAATTACTCGTTTTTCCTAACAGCAGCACCAAATTTTTTAGTACCGAAGTTCCTGGTGCTATGTGGCAATATTTGTTAGAACTTAACTTGTCTGCAATAGCATTTCAAGAATACACATTCCTAGTGTTTTTGTGCAACATGCTCTTGAAATACCATTTTTAGACCAGAACTACTACTTAGGATTCTTTCAAGCTTAGGTCTAAATTGTCACACTTATCATAAAATTAGAACTTATCAAGGTTTTACTCTGAAATCTGAATATTTTCTTTGAAAATACAAATATTTTGTATTTCTGAGTATTGAAACACCTATGCACATACACAAATCTGCGTTACATAGTGATTTAAAATAACATCTCTTCCACCTTGGCAATGCGTGAAGACAAGTCACAGTGCTTCTGAGACACCCCAGGCCATGTTGCAAAACCCGATATTTTTTTGACAATTATCTAGCCAGAACACAGATGAACTTTCCTAGGCCCTTTTTAAACACAAACCAATCATGTTTTACAGACACCAAGCAGTAACTCACCGTTGCCCCCTCGTTCTCCACGCACAGCGGCAGCCGCAGCAGCTGAGGTGCCGCACGGACAACCGGTCCCCGGGGCGAGCGCCGCGTGCCGGGCGCCCGGCCAGCAGGGAACCTTCGAGAGGGAACCGTAACAGGAAGGCTGCCCGTGTGAACGTGGTGCCACCGACCAGGGCACGCAGTTCCCTGCGGCTCTGCAAACAGCTTGGGCCCGGCCTGGTTTCCACTAGGTCACTGCTCCCGGTGGCACCTGCTCCCAGGAATGCTGACTTGGCACAAGGCTCCGGCCAAACAGCGTCCACTCACAGCCCTTGCACAGAGAGGGGATTTGAGCAGAAACCGCGTCAGGAATTCACAGCAAGGGGAGCGCTACCAAGTGTCTGCATCTGCACCACCACGAAGGACGATTCCCACCTTCCCATTTTTTCCCACGAAAGCTGCTCCAGAGGCACGTCACAGGGCGTGCTTCACTCCCTTCCAGATGGCACCCTTGAAAGAAGGAACAAAGTCACCGCTCTGTTCTCCAAGCAATCGTTCGCTCCCAAATCTCTCCCTGACAGCTACAGGAGGCTATTTTTAGAGCTGCATCTCCAGATCTCCTGGCCAATACACAGAGCAATCGCGCCAAGGGGAGGCCAGACACCACAGCAAAACCCAAGCTGAACACACGTCTTTTACCTCATCAAACCTAAACCCGGTGTTTGCGACGGGGAAGGCCGGAACCCATCATCCGCTTACCCAGTTAATTAAAGTTCTTTCTTGAGTGAATTTAGGAGTGTGCCATCACTCAATCTTTCTCTAAAAAGGTATGATATTTTTGGTTCTCAATGGAATACAATGAGAAAACATGAGGGGAGGAAGAGGGAAATCCTTACAAAATTTCATACAAGCTTTTCTAACCATTATCTGAAAATTCATGCAATTATCTGAATTCAAACAAGGTCTTACTATCTTCAAACTGCCTAAAATCCAACTTAAGCTCCCCGCTAGAGATGGGCTAGATACTGATATTCAAGGTAAAGTTGTCATGCTTGCCCATCAGCTAACAAACAGATTTTAATCAGTCTTTCCATGGGTCAGTCAGCTTTGTAATGTAAAACATTCCCTGGTTACTGATTTCTAATTAATACACAATTTTCTTGATTATTTATAGTCTTCTTGTAGTTAGTCAAAGACTGTAGGGTTAAAGCAGCCTGTTTTTTGCTGGTTTGCATTGCTAAGTTCAGAAAACAGATAGCCATAACATACTGAAGTCCAGCTCTGGTTGCCATATTTCCTGCAGTATGAAGTATGCAACATAAACAAAGAGAAGTCTGTTTCACTCTTTCAGAGCAAATTAATTATCTCTCACAGCTTAAAATAAATAGTGTTCTTACAGGCTTTTTAAGAGCAGCAGGCAAGAATGACAGTTTTATTCCTGACCCTTTTATTTTAGTGCATCAGACACAATTTATTGTGGCAAATTTGTACGCCTATAAAACAATAAAGTGATTCACCAGTTGCACCGCATAAGGCTATGCTCACAAAGAAAACAAATGAAAAAACAATATCTAGCAGAAGCAGAAATAAAACTATTTAAACAAACTTTCACACCACATGTGTTTACTGTTTTGCTTTCTAAATTCACCCTTGTATTTTCTCCTGGTATTTCAAAGGTAAGAATCTTCTCTTCATTTCCTCACTGCCATCTCTTTTCTATAACTTAATCAGAATTTTTAAAGTTCCAAAACACCTCATTTCTTTTATTGCTTGGATAGTCTTGTGTATCTTACACCACCGACACTGCCAAATCTAAAGCTCCATTTATAAAAATAAAAATCCTATCTGCCCTCTTTACAAGAAACACCTTCCTGGAAGGCACTTGTAAAGTCACTATGCTTTTGCTGCCCCAAGCCCATCTTTTTTACTGAAGAATGCTAGAAGTGATGATCAAATGGAAGACTGGTGGGAATTCCTAGTTTTAAACTCAATTTCATTCACGGCATGAGATGGAGTAATGAGGCAGTTGCAGTACAGCAGCTATTTTATAATATTTCCACGCCTTTAATCTGAAGTATCTCACAATGAACACAAATTGATTTACCCTGAGGGTGACTTTATTGTGCATTAAAAGCATGCACATGACTGATTAGAGTACCTGACTGCATAGTAAACGCATCTCCTTGCTTTACACGCGAGGTCCTATGTCTCACCAATGCCTTGTGATTACCCCTTCCCCCAAAAAAGAACAAATTAAACCTTTAAATGGCTTATAAACATCATTTTTTATGCAGCTGACATATGGAAACCCTGTTGTAACAAATATTATATTATCCCATATTCATGCCAATCTTTTTTGATTACAACAGCCAATTAGAAAGTCATTTTGAAATGGTTTCATTTCTCTGGCAGATATTTGGTACTTTTCCATGATTTTGTGTGCCCTAACACTAACAGGGCTTCGGGCACTAGCAGAAGATGCAGGAAAAGACATGCTGGAGAGATGGTAGTGCAGACAGTGAAGCGGAGTACGAGCGGCACGTTGCTTCCACGTCCTTGCTGCTACAAAAGGCAAGCTCCACTGGGATCAACCTTCCTCTCTTGGCAACTACTTAATAAATACAACGTCTTCCAACAAATCATTTCTCTCCCGGCTCACTGTGAGCCCATCTGAAGAGAAAGATGATCAACTTGCTACGATTACACATAAGGAACATAACAGGCAGAGGAAGGAACCCAAATTTTGCCCTGGCTGCTGGCCCCTCTACCCAAAGCCAGTAGCAATCACAGAGCGGGAGAAGCAAGACGCCTCATTGTCAGTGACCCCCTCCAAAGTGCAGTTCAGAAGTGCGTTGTAAGACGAAAGGCCCTCACAGCATGCAGGGAAAATCCTTCTGGAATGTCTTATAGAGTAAATTGCCGACCAAGCTGAATCACCTCCATCACCTGCACAAATCTGTGAGGAAAATCCACACACATCCCCAACCCACACACACACACGCAGAGTAGACAACGGATTAGGAACAGCTTTGATTTGTGTAATTCAGAAGTCTGTTTACTAGTTACACAAAACAGAGTTCTTGCAAGTTCAAGCAAGGACATTTTGGACTTGAACGTGCTGTTGTATTTTCTAACCTTATAAGAAGATGTTCTGTTTCTGCAGCTCATAGATCTTGCTAAATATGGTGACAGTTCTAATAAGGGGCTTCAAAACACTATTATGGGATTATTTGAGGATGCTCACAATCTTACCCAGGAACTCAAGCAAACAGCTTTTCCAGCTCCGGCATAATGTAAATTGTTGACATGAGCACCAAACGCTTTGGTGACCTTCCTGCAGTCTGAAGTTCGTAACTCTTAACCCAGACCCGACAGAACTCTTCTGGCTAGCACTGCTAAAAAGAAGTCAAGACAACCAAGTAAACCAAGAGCAATGCAACTTCAAAATCGCACCATTAAACCTGGTGAACACCAATGCGCCGCACAAGTAACTGGCGCTACCTAGCACAAAATTCCGTTGCTCTGGTATCTCTTTAGCTTGGAGGCAGAAGATACCACCCGCCCACTTTCGGTTTAGCCTAGCGCTGCTCGGCCCGGCCGCTCAAGGACAGGGTGATAGCTTCTGCCAACGTGGCTGCCTACTGAGGTCCGTCAAGCCAGCCGCCGGCGCCTGCTGAGGCAGCACCGCGAGCAGCGACGCGGGGGACGGCGGCGCCTCATGAGCCCTCACGCGCACGGGCAGACACAAGCAAAGTGCCGCCTCACAGGCGGCCGCCTGGCGGCTGCGGAGCACAACACTCACCCTACGCCTCCGCGTAGGGTCTCTGAGAAAGGCGCTGCCGAAACGGGCCCACGCGCCGCGTCGGACGTGTCTCCCCGCGCGCTGCCGTCGCGCTCTTGGCCTCTCCTTTCCACAGCTGACACGAGTTATTTGCAGGAGCCGCTCGCTCCCAAAGGAAAAAGCGAGGGTGGGGGAAGAGGATGGTTGTGATTATTTAAATAAATAGCATGTAAGCAACTGGTCTTCATCAGGAAATAGACCAAATAGGCACCTTGCTAAGCCTTTTCACATGTGCTATGCTTACACATATATATATACACATACACACACATACGCTATATATAAAGAAACCCTGTGCTGCACCTCTCTCTTTGCAAGTGCACCTTTTGCTTCTGCCTAGTGCTATGTAACGTTATAGACAAATACGGCTCTCTCAATTTATTTACTGAGCTTGAGAGCTAGAAGTTTCTCCCATTGTATTGACTTATTTGCAGTTCCCTGGCTTTATTTACTTTCAGCTCTCTCACTCTGCTTCTTCCACCTTCCATGACTCCTATATTACTAATTCTTTATAAAAGCAAAATTTCAACTTCCCAAATCATCTCGATCTCCATGAAAGAGAAATGGGGGAGGAGTGCAGAGATTCAGCACAGGTAGCGTAAACAGAAAAAGGCAATTCTAGGGGAATAACAGAATGCTGATCTATTAACATGAAATGCTCCCCAGGATCAACATCTAAGCAGTCCCTGGCGACATGCCTAGATATTTTCGATGTTGTGCATCTGTCACACAAATCCAAGTTCCAGATGCAAAGTCTGGCAAATGATGACATTCTGCTGGTGCCTTTCAGTCCACAAGCTAATGAGTAGGACACAGCAAAGCCTAAATATCACGTTTCTTAATCAGAGATGCTATTTTTGACAGCTATGTTTTTTAGAGAAAAGTTATTTTTTATATCTTTCAGTTATTCACACTGGTGACAGATATATTTATATATGTTTAAGAAGATGCTAAGAGAAGATCCCTCTCAAATCACACTGAAAAACTGATCATTGACATGGTGTCATCTTTCAAATAAAGAGGGAAGGGGATGGGTACAACTAGGTTAAGATGTGTGTGAATGAAGATAATCAAGTTTTGTCCATTGTTCACAAACTAAAAAAAGGCAACATTCCACAGCATAAAATGAATTATAGAATGAAGACACATAGCCCAGGTTGTGACATCATCCCTCGCCAGGGAACACAGGACACACAATTCTCTGAAGCCGGGCTGGCTACACGTACTTAGTGCTTTGCTTCAGACCTGCTTTAGCCCAAGTCGCAGAGCTCTATTGGACTTGCCAACGTTGCAGATCCGGAAACAGTGCTCCCACGGCACCCACAGCTCCTCTGTCCTCAGCACAGCCAGACTAGTGCAATCTCGACCTACTGCACATGTATTACATAACTGGTCTGGGCACACCGATTTCTCCTACACCTGCTTTACTGGATTCAGAGGACCTTCTATCATTCATTAGCAACATATTAGCTAACACTAGTGGCTTTTTCTTCTTTGGCAGCAACACAAACTAATCACATGTATTAAAAGCATACTTCATTGGGAATTTTGCTTTAAGCCACAGGGTGTTTCACTGCTCGCTCTGCTTGTCAGACAGCCTGTGCTGAATTTTCTGATGGTCACATCATACCCTAATATACCCTGCTCTTATTTCCAGCCTGCTTTAATGCAACTAGTGCTCTTGCCAGCACATTATTTGTCCTGTTGCTCTGGAAGGGCAGCACCAGTGCCCTGGCAGAGCAGGGTATGTTGTGAAAGCAGCTAGGGCATGGGCAGCAACAGGGATGGCCTGTCCCAAGGCTTCAGGAAACACTCATACCACACAATGTGGTGATGCTCACCACACTGAAGACTCGTTATCTGGAATTATATTTGTTACTGTCCTTGTGACGGAGGCAGGTGCAGATGCATCTGTTTGCCCCATACAAGGTTGTCTAAGGGATGCGTGATACAGGGTTAGCGGAAGGAGTAACAAAAAGCGCTCCCAACAACAGCGCCCGCAACCTTCACACTGCTGCCCAATAGATCTGTGTCCCTCAAAGCACTGCGATTATCTGCCATAACAAGTGGCACTAGAGTGAATTACGACAACTGAAGCTTAGAACAACACTTTTATATCATTAAATATATTGCTGCTTCCTCTGAAGAGCCATAAACACACGACTTACTTACTTACTTACATCCATGAATGTGAGATTTTTAAGCAGAAAGCGACTGTCCTAACACCTGCTCCAGTGGGGATAAAGCTGAGTAGCAAACCTCTAAGGAAAGACACATCAGGACTAATGACTAGCCCAGGGGAAAGGTGGAGAGCCAAATATACTAGAAGCCTCCTACATTCTGTGAAACAGAGCCATTTTCTACGAACAGAGAATGACTGTGGCTCATCCGTGGATTTTTGTCCAAGAACACAGTCCACTACAGCTAGCCATGGTAAGACACAGGAACGGCAAGAATGGGACATAAAACACAAGCTCAATTTGTTCTTAGGATTTGCTCTCTGTTGACCTGCGTCTTTGAAGAGTAGAATTATAAGCAACATGTACAGCCAGGCAGGCAGAGTTTAAAGGATGCTATCTAGTCTGCTGTAGCTATATGCCAAGTTCAGTGTCTACCAGAAGTTCAGCCTTCATCATTTTCACCTTCAGAGTGCAGCATCTAACTCCAGAATCCAAGGCAAATCTTATGCCATTAAAACCTTAGTATCCAGGAGACTTAGTATTTGAAAATTATCTTAATGATCTCATTTTATGGTCTTTAAAATAACATATTAAGAAATTTGAAGACCACTTTCCCACCTCTGTATATTTTTTCCATTATGATCTCAGCAGAGTCTCTGTATTTTCAAAGCTGTGGAGGCTTAAAATAGCAACATATATCATATAGTTTCCATCTCCCACATCTTACGGTATGACCATAAAGTGTTAAGTGAAGCCTCCGAGTTTTGGATGTGAATGAGGTTTCATGAGAGTGAATCATAAAACATACAAGCAGCAATTTCTGCAAAGGGAAGGGAAGCGATTCTGTGCCAAAGAGAGCTACCCAAATGATTTCCTTCATTTTGGTTTTTCAATTCCATGTGCTTCCTTTTAAGTAAAGGAAGACTAGGCAGCTGCTATAATCAGCAACATATTTCATAAATTCTAGACTAGAAGATTACATCAAATAATCAGAGAGGAAAAAAATCTGAGAATGATTTCATGTTAAAATGACATTAAAAGATAGGATGATTTTCAAATATAACACACAATAATACCAGCAAGATACCAGATACTTTTTCAAATTTTAAAGACTGCCTTCTCCCATTGATAAAAAAAAACCAAACGAACAAACAAAAAATTTCAATCCTTTGGAGGCTTAAAACTAAATCTTTCTTCCTTAAAAAAAGTTTTATACTCCCTTTTATGTAAGACTACACTTTTTAAATGTCTATGGAAATTAATCTGGTAAAGCATACAATTTAGAGCTTAGGCTGTGTGACTGCATCTCAAATTCCCTAGCATTTATTTTCATGTATGTTCGCACTATTTAGACAGACACCACCAACTTATTGCAAACTTTCTTATCTAGAAACCAACCACTTAAGATTCTGTGAATGGTTGTAGACCACTTGCATGTTGGCACATATTACGGACACAAAAGATGATTTTGAAGAGCAGATCAACGGCTGCAGAGATGCCCGTTTTGCAGAGGCAGGGCGGGTATTTGGCAAGCCTCGTGCCGGACACTCGCGGCACCCCTGCACACACACGTCCCTGCTTCCTCACTCCTGTGGGCTTCACACACATTCCACCCGCAAACAAGTTGCAAAAACCACAGTTACTAAACACATAGGGTTTTGTCAGATTAAGTTTTTAAATGAATACGTACACTGAAAAACTACTCTAAAGACCTAGTAAATGCCACGTGCCCGTTGTGTTTCATAGAGCATTCCCATGGGGAAAGCGATCTCTTAGGCAGATGGGTGATGCGTGCGTGTTGGAGCGTCCCACGCTCAGCAGCCTGCATGAAATCACCCTGCTCAGTAGCACGGGCAACTGGAAAAAAGGTTCAGAAAAGCTGCCACGTTCCTTCTTCCGAGGGTTGGTCCTTCTTTGTTACTAATTCACATGCTAACAGAAGGCCCTCTTGGATCGCACCCTGTACAGTGCCAGTACAGGGTCTGCTCAAAGGCCGAATCCTGCAAAAGCCGGTGTTGATGCGGCTGCCTCTAAGCTGGGCTGCAGGCTGTTTACACAAGACTCGGCCAGTTTTGCTCCGGCAGATCAGAGCACTTAGCAAACAGGAAATGGGAGCGGACAGGCCGGGAGAGACGGCAAAGCGCTCGCAGAACGTGCTGCGTAACGCTGCGACCGGACATGCTCCAACAGGCGCCTTGCTTAACTGAAGCTGAGTCATGTCAATGTGAACCAGCGCTTGGTTTCTCCTCCTTTCCCTTTCCCCCCGCCTCCCTCTTTGTGTTTTTTTTTTTTTTTTTTTCTATCTCTGAGTCATGCCGGGCCTTACATATCCCTGTGCTGCCCGGATAATTCAGAGCAGCTGTTTGTAGGAAGCACCCTGATAGCACGCAAGGCTCAGCTTCTCGTAACTTTGCAGTATCACTAGCCGGAAAAGGAAGAGGGGGCGAAAAAACCCCAACAATTCCAACCCAAAGCCTTGATAGCGTCATTCGCATTAAAACATCTCTGCAGCACACTGCGTGCAGCACTCGCTTTGCCAATGCTAAACACAACACAGCCACAGGTAATGAATCCACTAATCCTGCCTCAGAGCCTTTAAGGAGAAGGCTGGATTTCCTTCATCATATGGAAATACAGACATTCCTACTCTCCCAGCAGGTATGTTGGTACTGTGAGCGTGGATGGGTTGCTTACCAAAAGAGGCAACCAGGCAAGGGGCCGGCTGGATTCTGGTGCGGGCAGTTGTTTAAACAAACTAAGCAGAAGAAACAGCTGCAAAGCTGCAAGGCAGCTTTTTGTCCCTGACGCAACAGAGTGAGGCAGCTGCACGATGTGTCACCCAGACCTTCCAAAAGGACCTGCAAAGCAATATATGCCCGTGCCAACATCAGGACTGCGCTACCAGACCACAGAAAACCTTTCTGGGTTCTGCTCTGCAATTTCAGGTGTGGCTCGTGAGAGCGGTGGGCTTTAAAAGCTGATACCTCAAGTCAGTCGACAACAGGACAATCTCCACTTAAAGAGAAAAAAAAAAAAAAAAACACACAAAGTGCCTTGTCGAGGAAAGTTTGAAAACACAACCAGAGTAAAACCTGATGTTGAAGACCAACATTCACCACTCCTGCAATACACAAACATCCATTTCAATCTTACACCATTTAAGAAAAGCCTTTTTGTCATTTCTTTTCAATGGCTGGAGTTGGCAATATTATTTCATGATACAAGACCAATAAGCACTAATAGAAGAGCAGGGTAGAAGTTGTCTGCAAAGCTAGGAATGAGAGTGCATAGCATGCAAGAAATGGGCAATGACACCCACATGGAAAAGGTAGAAAAGCGGGGAGAAAGGAAGGAAATAAAAGGAGCTGAACCAGCTTATTTTCTTGGGCAGACAGGGTTACATTTTGTTACTTTTTTTCTGTTAACTTCTTTATTTCCCAATAAAACACAACCAGAATTAAATTCCTTAACCTGTGATGATGTTAAGAGAAAAAATATTGCTGGCAAGTAGTAACTATTTTTCTCTTTGGGCCTTCCCTAACCTACTTCTCAGTAAAGCAGCTGTGTCTTCTAACTGCCCCTAAGACGGGCCCTGCATAAGACAACAGCATAAAACAGCAAAACGGGCTCCGACACAGGGAGTTCATACCCTGGGCAATGGGAAGCTTCACCTGGGACCCTCAATAAAACCACAGGAGATGACATTAGTATAAAACGAAAACTGGCAGAATTTCATGAATTGTCTTGTTTAAGGATCCTTCACTCTCTTGCAAGATGATTTACAAACACCTGGGAACAGGACCACTTCAGCCCCCCAGAGCTGCTTCATCTACCAGCCCATCCATCAGATGAGGCCCCAGTTATTCCCCAGAAAAGTTTTCCTGAAAAAAAGGAAATAAGAGCTCTTTCAATAAGAGCTTGTCTTCCCACCTGCTCGGTGGCATGCAAAGGTCTTTCCTTCAGGTGCTGGCCATGCCCCACATTGCATGCTGCCAAACACGGAGCAGTGAGGAAAGCCTCCACAGCATGTTCTCACTTTCTGAATCCTCAAGCCACATGTCTTCAAAGGCCCCCCCCCTGCCTGGCAGGTAGCAGCTCACATGTTGTTGAGGTTGGGATTATTTCCCAACCCTCCCTTAGATAAGCATATATTCTCACTGGTACCTGTCCTTGATCCTCAGCTGTGAGATGTGATTTGACCCCCACTTCTATTAAAGCAGAGTTCAGTGAAAAAAATGGAAGACAATCAAATAGAAAGAAGGAGCCAACAGACCACACTAAACATGCTTTCACCTCTTTGATTGTGGAGGAAATATATATGTCAAAAAAAAAATCACTAAAAATGCATTTACCTCAGTGCCAAGGTACTTAACTCCTATCTTGCTCAGCGTCATAGAGGCTCTTCCTACATCTCTTCCCTCCTTTGTGTCCCCAACAAGCCTCTGCCCTGCTCCCAGCCCAGCAAGAATTTGCTCTTGTGCTGATTCAGGGGACACAGTTGGGAGAATCATAGAATCATTACAGTTGGAAAAGACCTTCAAGAGCATCAGGCCCAAGTGCAGTACTCCTACACTGGACTCTCTCCAGTACCTCCACGTCCCTCTAGTACTGGGGAGCCCAGGACGGGACACAGCGCTCCAGACATGGCCTCACCAGGGCTGAGGAGAAGAAACTCCTGAGCTATCTCCTCTCGAGTTCATCACTAAGACCATGCAACTTGCCCCCAGTATTTAACTGAAACTGTTCATTGCCATTTACTTTCTCAGATGATGAATGAAAACATGGTGTCTAGCATATTTTCATTAACCAATGATCTTCTAACTCTACTCCTGGAGAGGGAAATGGGAAAAATAATCAGCCTGGCACTTACTGAACTCCCTATTCATGAATGTATATTCCTTTAGGTACTTACAACAAATATTATCTTTCTTTTCATTCTTCTGTTTGTCTTCCCTAATGTCATAAATAACCTTGCAAGCAATAAAATTCCTTATCTCTTAGGTAAATAAAGCTTAGGCCAGTTTATAGCCTCCACAGTAGGATTTTCCTTTTAAAAGGAAACAGAAATACAAAAGCAGACATTCATTTTTTGTGTGAAAATCTCTGTGGGATCCACAATTTCATAACCCCCTCCTGTTGTGAAGCAAGCCAGCAAAAGCCAGGAAGTTCACTGTCAACAACTAAACATGGCTCCTGATGTTATGCATGTTTGCTTTTGCTGTTGCCTTCTGCATTTCCATCTTATTCACATGGAGGGAGAACAAGATTTGCCACAAGCAGCAAGACGCTCTTGCTTTAAAAGCCCCAGAGGGGAAAGGTTTGGGAAAAGCAGTAGGCCTCATTCCCTTTGGAACCATGTCCCCAGGTAAAAGGAAAAGAGTTGATTGGCTCAGGAGCACAATGTGAAATGCTGAAGATCAGGATTCGTAGGCAGCAGTGCTGAATGAAGGACACAGCAAGGCATTTTTCCTCACTGATCCTTCTTCCCTGCTATGTACCTTGCACATAGACAACCTGCTTCAGCTTTCATGGGATCCCTCTTCAGGAAAAGCCCTTGTGAAAACACTGACTAAATTACAGGGCAGGAAAAAAAAAAAAAAAAAAAAAAAAAGCAACAGCTTCAGGCTTCAGCCCTATTTATTAAGGTAGCACTTAAGTAAATGCCATTAGTGTCCAAAAATGTAGTCAGTACCATTCTCAGGATTATAAACTATGTCAATATACAGTTAAGAAAGCCAGTTCATTTCAGTCTTACTCCACAAACGGGGGGAAATATAGTCAAAGACAATAGCTGAAATAGCCCAGGGAAAACCAAAGAAGAAAGTTTTCATCAACTTGGAAAAGCTTTCCATTAAATAGCTCACTACATCTAAAAAAAAAAAAAAATCAGTCATTAATTTACCTAAATACCACAACTTCTCCTCCTCTTTTCCCAGCACTGGGACTACTTAACTTGCCCCAAGCAGCAACTGCTGCCACTAGTTTAAAAACTTGTAAGATACAGTTTCCCATGTTTAAATAAGTTTGATTATACAAGCCACACACAGAAATTACAAGAGCTTGGGGGGGGAAAAAAGAAAATCTTCACCTTACACTTAAAAATAGCCAGTCAATGGCTAGCAAATGGCTTGCTTGGAAACTAATTCTCCCAGAAGACAAAAAGGTATAAAAGAGTCTAACACAAAAAAGCTCCACAGCAATAGTAGGTCATCGTTACACAGGCGCATACACACCGAGTGCTGGTTGGCTCCCAAAGATAATGAGCTGATGAAGAATGCAATATGCATTATTTATCCCCAAAAGACACTAAGTGAACAGAAATCAGAAATGCTAACATAGGCCAGGGAGACATATATTTATTATTCAGTCATCTCTATACTACAGTTAATAAGCAGTCTGCAAGCATACTGCATTAAATGTAGGCTAACACATCCTGATGTTAGGAAAGCCAGCAACTAGTACCATCACATATCCTCAATCATAAATCATCTTGACTGAATGATGCTTCCTACATTGGCAGGGGATAATTGGGGCTTATTTATCTCTGACTTTTGTTATTCTTTTTTTGTTAAGCCTTTTATATAGGGATTTATACAAATGTCTGCGAATCTAAAGCGTCAGTTCATTTTAGCTAAAATAAACTTTATTACAGATCAGCAGCTGCCTTTCTGTAATAACCGATGTACAAAGCTGCAGACAATAAACACTCAACCCACAGACCTACTAATGCAATTTAAGGGTATAACGTATCTTGGAAAGTCTTATAAACAGGGAATTTTGCCCAGGATATAAGGGATAGCACTAAAAATAGCCTCAGAGTTTTTCTGACAGTCTCTTCCATCCTCAGCTTCTTCTATGATTCAGTCATTACTCAGAAGGGAGAGCATATGCAGTGAATCACCAGCCTGTTTCCTGTAGTAATTTTGTTTTCTCTAGTGGTCTTCATAGAAGCAGCAGCTAGTCCCAACCTCGGGAAGTCTGAAAGATGCAGCCAGGAGCAACCACGAATAAAGGAGCTGCTGAAGGAAAAGTACAAAGCCACATGGTATATCATGTACACTCCCCAGCGCTCGCCCTGCAGAAACATGCCTTCATCCAATGCATGCGAGTACTCACGCTCGAGTCAATTAGATTATTCACGTAGATAAACTAATCCATTTGTTTAAATCTTTGGAAAACAGAATTCTCAGTAAGGGATTCTTCTTTAAGGACCTCATTGGTCTTTTGCTGGAAGAATAAACAAGTTACTTATGTAGAAGATTCCTATTATCTTTTGGTTATTCAGTTCAGTTTTCACCAGCAAAGCACAGTCAGGAAACATAGGTAAATATGTTTGTATGAAGCAGGCACTGCTGAGAAAAATATTGGAACTTTAGTCAAAATGGGATCATTTCACATGTACTCTCAATCTAAGCCCAGCATTTTGCAGGAACTATCCTGAGCAGATCCTTCCATCTCTTAATGGAAAGTGATTTCTAAAAGTCAGGTCTGAGACTGTTAAATCACAGCACAACTGCTGGAGGGGCTGAAGTGTCCAGGAATGTCTGATTCCTGCTTGAGATCTCATGGATAGCATTTAACAGATGACGGAAATCATGGATAGAAGCCTATATATGTGTATGTATATATAACACACATGAAAAAAAGGCCTATATATATGGATAAAAGACAGAAGGTGCTTAAGTAAGCTAGTCACAATAATATTCTCTCTAATTTGGGGAATTGCTGTTACAGACAAAATTAAATAATGTTTCTGCAGTGTGTAAGTACTATCAGACAGCCTGAGGAGCAGATCTACTGGTGCTGGGTTCATTCGAGTCTGCTTTGAAGCTAATTCACAAATTGTGTGAATTTTCTAAAGACAATAAAAGGCAGACTATTAGCAAAAAACATCCCCCGCTGTCAAACATTAAATAAATCAAGTGAACAAAGATAAACAAGCTTCTCATCACGGTACTGATGATCCAGAGCATTAGTTTCCACGGCCCAATCAAGTTACACTCTATTTTTATATGGTGCTCAGCTATTTTCTGGACATATAAATGTTATAATAGAATTACTGATGCTGCCTCTTTCAGAAAAACAACATAATATAAAATTGTTGATCAAAATAATTAAGAAACTTGCCTTTAAAACAGGATATTACATACATAACCACATATTTACACACACACATAAATGGCAGAAAGACATAATGTTAATTATGTCTTAATTATGTCTAATGTTAAATTTTGTATGAGAAACACAAGCAAACAGGGTTTACACCTATCACAACTTAAGCAGACACCTAAACTGTCATGGGATAAAAGGGTTTAACAGATCGTTACATGATTAGAAAGAAGGAGAGGGTATAAAATCACTTTTAATTGTAGGAGAAGGTCATGAGCAAGAGCTCTGCTCTTCAACATACTCATAAGCAATTTAAGGAAAAGAATCACTGGTGGTATGAAAGCCCTTTCTGGCAATATAAAATTATTCAGGAGAATAAAAATGAAGCCAGTAAGAGCTGCAAAAGGACATCCTGGTATTACCTCACTGAGCAATAAAATGACAGATGAAATTCAATTGGATACATGCACATTTGATACTCCAGAAAAGTACTCCAGAGAGAATCCCAAGTTCTCACAAAATCATCTCTCTTGTCCCTCGGAACAGGAATCTGGAGGTAGCCCTCCAGGGATACAAGGTCAGAGCCCAGGCAGTGTAAACTCCAAAATCTGGAAACATAAGAGCAGAAGCAGGCCATCTTTTTACAGGACATAACAACTTTACATATATGTCCAGCCTATGCATGATCATTACTTCTTTAAGCAGTCTGTGATCACCATTCAGATGATATCACACCCCGGACATTTAAGGGTTATTAATTTAAGGGTTAATAATTAATTTTTTTTCTTATTATTATTTCTTAAATGTCAACTTTCTCACACTCATGATGATGTCTTCAAATGTTATGAAACCTCCCAGGGCTATGAAGAAAGCCAGTGATGCAACCGCCCTCTGCCAAACGAAATTTCACAATTTGTTCTTCAATGTTTTCTTTAACTTCAGAAAAAAATATAGACTACGTGTTTCTACGTCTGTCTTGAAAGGACGTTAACATACTGGGAACCAAGTCGAAAGTCTAAGAAAATATTCTCTGATGGGATCGGGTGGAGGAGGTTGCTGAGTCACTGCCAGCTGCTCTTCGTTTTCTTTCATCCACTGCGTGTGTGTATCCTTGGCAGAGAGGTTAACTTTAAAATCCAAACAGCTAAGACCATCATTTTCAACCAGCAGGATCCTCAACAGAAGAGGAAAAAAATCTCCTGAGTGTGAATCTGCTGCCTAATTCCTCGCCTTGCATAGAGAGGAAGATGAACTTACCCAACAAACTCTGAGACAAGGTTGAAGAGATGGGCACTTAAACCAAGGAAGCAGCTCTTCTTTCTCTGCTTCTCTGTGCATGTACGCACATGCGACTGCAGCCATCTAACAGTGTCCTGTTAAACACTGCACAATACTACTTTAATCCTGATTTCCTCCTATTTTCTCAGCAGTTTTTTTCTGTCTGTCATTCTCCTGTCATTATCTTTCTCTGCTATAACCTCTTTTCATAGATTCTCTACCTGGATACCTAGCCCAGTTACCACTAATGTCACAGCCTTTACATAGTTTGGCTCTATTTAGCTGATTTTATTATATCAAATCCTGCCATATTCTGTGACACAATCGAGTCTGGGATAAGTCTAACATCCAAGGAAAACAAAGTTTAAGCTGAAACAATAAAAGGAAACCAAAGCTGAAATAACTGGAGAGCATACTGGAACTGTGACCAAGAAGTGAACAACCATACACAAAGCTAACAGGTAAATGAAAGGGCAGGATACACAAAACACCCATCGTGGCCACCATCCCTATACATATCCCATGGGAAAGAACACCTACAACTCCAGTAGTAAAAGGGGACATCCCAGGTCCATATACCCAAGAAAGACACACTGAACTCTCTCAAAATAAAAAATAATTACAGTTACAATGTAATTCATTCTCTGTGTAATGTAATCCTCTTCTTTGTCCACAGTCATTTTTCTTATGATGTCATTAAGTTGTGACCCAAAACACCACTCTAGCTCTGCTTCCCAGTAAAGGGTGTTTTTTTGGGATGAAACAGGTGTGGGTACTTCTGGTGACTGATTAACACTTGTATGCTTGCTGAATTTTTTGTTTTGCAAGTGCACTCCCCAAAAGCCCTCTCCTTCTTTCCAGCTGTTTCATCAAAAAGTCCAACTATTTTTATTTGCCACTACAGAAGGACTAGATCTCAAAAACACAGAGCTTTTCAAAGTGAAAGGCAGATTTCAGCCCAAGAAGCCCGATGGATTTATGTAGCTACCAGCTCCACCAAAGAACCAAAGAAATATATGTTGGACAGTTATATAAACATGCTTTTTTTCCTATTTGTGTCATTCATTATTTCCCCATCCTAGAATTATGATGTATTCAGAAGATTACAAAGAGACCATGGATCCTGTATATATGTTGAACTTTATCAGTGTAGAGGGAATCACTAATGTGCTTCTGAACAGAAGCCATCCACCTATAGCAACTGTAAAAAGTCCCTGAAAAACTTCATTGAAATGGACCTCTGGATCATTATGGACCACAGACCTATAGTAGTGCCAGTAGCAGAAATCCCACTAACATTTCTGGGAAAAGAACTGGGTTACATATGGGTTACTGGGTTACTGACCAGCAGTTTGTTTTATCCTATCTAACACCTATCTAACATCTAAGCCAAAGACTGTAATGCCAAATTTTTACTCTAAGAGTAACACTGAGTATGCTTTTATCTGAATAGAAGCCTAGAATCACCCAAGAAACACCCTTGTTTTGAATATAGAGATTTCTGTGATAAATAATTTTGCAAAAAGAAATAACTTGGATATATCATAGCGTGTACTAGGTGTCTAATTTGGTAGCCAATTTGCCTCCCTAAGATGAATTTAAATCTAGCCTCCCATGGGGAGGAGTTTAATATCTGTTTCATCTCTGATTCATTTAGCATTTTTCATTTTAGGAATGCAGAATTGTTAGGGTTGCAGTAGATTTTGCACCAGATTCTGAAAAAAAAAATGTAATTGATTATGGATTTTGCAAAGTATCAGATATATTGAAGTGTAGTTCCTTACTCAAGTTTTCTGTGAAATAACCAAGTGTCACGATGTAAGAGGTCCTATGCCTCAACCCACCACTTGCCTGATAAAAGGTGACATTTTCCTGTAATTTCATTAAAACTTAGTCCTTAATTTCAAACTATGCCTAAGGCAGCACTCTGGCTTCTCCCCTCAGCTCCCACAAGTTAGCCAGCGGATTTACAGTAATACTTAATTCACAGTATAAGTTACTTATTTCAGGATAACTCATTCCATGTAGCCCACCCAAAAGCCAGATGGTAACAGCGTTCAATTATTCTTGACATAAAGTAGATATGAAACAGATGTGGAGAACGCAGTGTAAATGTGAACACCGAGTTGTCTGAAATACAGTTCCATATTTACTATAGCGATATCTTTAGCAGCAAAGTTTTCCTGCAACACTCCCAGCACTACTATGACAATTCCTGCTCAAAGAGGCCTATAAATCGTCTCTATATTGTATTTAATATAAATTTGTACATGGACTGACCTTAAGCTAAACCAGCACCTCACTTGCACTGCTTTTTATGCCTTTTCTTCAGGTTTGCACAATCAGGGCCCCTCTTCTTGCCGAGATTTATTTGCCCCTTGTTTGTCAGTGGCAGATTCCCCTGTTTCTCCTTCCCATATCTCTACCAGTTATTGTCTCAGTCCATAGATTTACTGCCTGATGCCAAGCAGAGCTCTGGGGCTATAACATTAAACCTGATGTTGTTGCATGTCTGTTTTCAGCAGCAGTGCATTCTGCTTCAGGTACCTAGTTGCACAGAACATCCTAAAGGATCCACAGATCTATCCTACCTGGTCACATATATCAGGTACAATGAGATTTTATCCACAAATTCAGCATATGTCAGAAGGAATATTAATTTTCCTGGGTTTCCAACCCAAGTTTATCTAACAAACTTATTTCTGAACTAAATGTAGCTGCAATATTTTTCTAGCTAAAAAAAATTGCAATATAGCAAAGCACTGTATGAATATAAACAGAAACTTGCTCACAGTTTTTTGGTTAACTGATCTGTGATTTCCAAAAAGCAGGGTTCATGGGTTTTGTGCTTGGATTTTTTCTTTTTGTTTGCTTAAAGTTTTCATCTTTAGACAGTCTGGCCTGCCATGGACTCTGTCCTGACCCACTCAGTTCCCTGAGTCTCCAGGATTAAGATGCACTGACAGGGATACAGCATTTGCTGACAGCTCTTCGGAATCTATCTTTGCCTGTCAAAATGATCTTATCCACGTTAACTTCTGGGTACTGCTGACTGCTGACTGAGCTTGCAAGTTCTTGTACTCAGCTTGAAGATATTGCTCCACTTGGATGTTACACAACAGCTTATAAACGTCACACATACTCAATCACATCTAAAGTTTCAGGGAATATAAAAAGGGCAAAACTTTATTGCTGTCGTTGGGAAAATCAGAAACCTGGAAGGGTGGGGACATGAATTTGCTGGAATATGACCATCAAAACTTTGAACTGTAGTCATCTTTGAAATACTTCCAACAAGATCAAATTCTGTTATCTTTCTGAAAAACCTGACATCCTGAAAGAGATGACAGGAGAAAAAGGAGTGAGTGATACACAGCAGAGAGAGGCATAAGGGCATAAGGAAGAAGCAAAGCATCATTCATGAGGAATAAAAGAATATATAGAAACCATATAGAATGGGGAGGAAGGAGTCAAAACATTCGTTGTCACAACTGTTACGTTAAGATGGTGTTTCACGTTTCGGGAGGGCCTCAGTAATTGCAAGCCTTGTGCCCGATTCTGTGCTTTGCTGTGCCGGCCTTGCTCAAGCCTATTGCTGCCACCAGCTCTCCAGGCTGAGCAGGGGAACCGGCTTGTCCTTCGCTCCAGCCTATTGCTGCTACCAGCTCTCCAGGCTGAGCAGGGGAACCGGCCTGTCCTTCTTCGCTCAAGCCTATTGCTGCCACCAGCTCTCCAGGTTGAGCAAGGGAACCGGCCTGTCCTTCGCTCCAGCCTATTGCTGCTACCAGCTCTCCAGGCTGAGCAGGGGAACCGGCCTGTCCTTCGCTCCAGCCTATTGCTGCCACCAGCTCTCCAGGTTGAGCAAGGGAACCGGCCTGTCCTTCGCTCCAGCCTATTGCTGCCACCAGCTCTCCAGGCTGAGCAGGGGAACCGGCCTGTCCTTCGCTCCAGCCTATTGCTGCTACCAGCTCTCCAGGCTGAGCAAGGGAACCGGCCTGTCCTTCGCTCCAGCCTATTGCTGCTACCAGCTCTCCAGGCTGAGCAAGGGAACCGGCCTGTCCTTCGCTCCAGCCTATTGCTGCCACCAGCTCTCCAGGCTGAGCAGGGGAACCGGCCTGTCCTTCGCTCCAGCCTATTGCTGCTACCAGCTCTCCAGGCTGAGCAAGGGAACCGGCCTGTCCTTCGCTCCAGCCTATTGCTGCTACCAGCTCTCCAGGCTGAGCAGGGGAACCGGCCTGTCCTTCGCTCCAGCCTATTGCTGCTACCAGCTCTCCAGGCTGAGCAAGGGAACCGGCCTGTCCTTCCCTCCAGCCTATTGCTGCCACCAGCTCTCCAGGCTGAGCAGGGGAACCGGCCTGTCCTTCGCTCAAGCCTATTGCGGCTACCAGCTCGCCAGGCTGAGCAAGGGAACCGGCCTGTCCTTCGCTCCAGCCTATTGCTGCTACCAGCTCTCCAGGCTGAGCAGGGGAACCGGCCTGTCCTTCGCTCCAGCCTATTGCTGCCACCAGCTCTCCAGGTTGAGCAAGGGAACCGGCCTGTCCTTCGCTCCAGCCTATTGCTGCCATCAGCTCTCCAGGCTGAGCAGGGGAACCGGCCTGTCCTTCGCTCAAGCCTATTGCGGCTACCAGCTCGCCAGGCTGAGCAGGGGAACCGGCCTGTCCTTCGCTCCAGCCTATTGCTGCCACCAGCTCTCCAGGCTGAGCAAGGGAACCGGCCTGTCCTTCGCTCAAGCCTATTGCTGCTACCAGCTCGCCAGGCTGAGCAAGGGAACCGGCCTGTCCTTCGCTCAAGCCTATTGCTGCCACCAGCTCTCCAGGCTGAGCAAGGGAACCGGCCTGTCCTTCGCTCAAGCCTATTGCTGCCACCAGCTCGCCAGGCTGAGCAAGGGAACCGGCCCGTCCTTTGCTGCAGCGGTGGGGACGGGGAGGAAGCGGCAGCAGCTCTGTGCAGCCGAGGCAGCACACCGCTTGGCACACGTGGGAGCCACGGCCACTGGCAGAGCAGCGGCTGAAGGAAGGGACTGTGCTGGGCACCAGGAAAACAGGGAGCCTTGGACCAAAGCCTCCATAGGTGGCAGAGCACCTGTGCTGGCCTTCCAGAAAGGCTAACCCATTTGGGAAACAAAAGCCACGTAAGGTCAGGGAGAGACAGAGACAACCTTCCTCTCTCTGCTTATGATTTACTGATCCCTGGTCCACAAAGGCTTAGTCATACACTGTGATGCCTCTGTACTTCAAAAAAAAAATTCTTAAGTGTCTATATCACAAGAGACTAAAATAGGACCGTGGACCACAAGGGTGTTCCACAGGACAACTACGGAACGTATTTACAGGCTCCTCCGCGGAGCGGCTGGGCCTGGGCCCGGCCACGCTCCAGAGGCTCTGGAAGCACAGAGCATTTGTGAGCAAAGAGGCTGCCAGCTTTTTCTGTAGTAAGTTATGCTAAAAAATAGCCTTTGGAAGAACGCTGCAACTGAATACACACAACATTTTCTATAAGGCTAGTCAGAAAAGAAAGACAGCGAGTGAACCAGAGCAGCACTGTTTTGAATTTAAAAATGTAAAAGGTAGCCTTAGTAGGGTCCTAAGAACCCCTGAAAAACATGATCTGTCTCAATTTTCACTAAACAAACAGGATTTCGAGGTCACCATTGCCTTTGCCTAAGTGGAAAGGCTGAATTTTACAAGAACAGACTATTAAATAGTTTGGTGTTACTGTTTTTTTTTTTTTTCCTTCCAAAAAACCACAAATGAATTATCCCAATACATTACAGAAGAACATAAAGGCCCCAGCAGGTAACATGCTTGGTAAACATTAAAAAAAAGGGGGCGGGCAGGGGGCAGATTGGAAAGAAGGCAGCATTATCAAGCTGCACACTTGAAAAGGATCCCTGTAACCCAATGCCTAAGCTGTCACGTTTTGGGAAAGAACCTCTTGTCTAGCATACTTCCCAGGGAGCTGCTGGGAACAGCTCCCTTCCCTCTGTTTCTGCGCTAATAAACTGGCTAACACCGCTCACAGGCGGCTTGCAGAGCACAAAAGGATTTGCTCTGTTTATGAAATCCTATTCCTGTTAGTCAAGGAAATGAGTTTGACTCACCAACTTGTTTACAAGTTCTGCTTTATGCAAGCTACTGCTGACCTCAAACTGTTGATCCGCCGTGCAGCTCAAAACTTCTGCTCAAAGGGGATTTACTGAAGATGAGTTTCTATTTCTGCAAAACACTTGTGTTTCTTCACTTGACATGCGATGGTTTTTGTTTCCTTAACAGTCTTTAAGCACTCGAGTGAAAGTGGCTGATGGGCTGCGTGTGGGACAGCAGCTTAACCACAACGCCGCGGTTCATCAGCAGCGCCGTAAGAGCCTGAGCTCACTTACCCCGTGAGCGAGAGGATGATTTATCCCGAGCGCTCCATTCCCATGCAGGTCACTGCCAGCAAATACGCAAGAGAAGAATTTCTGCCTTCAACTCTAAGTGAGCCTCCACAGACTTTGAACCCAATCAGCCTCTCTAAAAAAAAATAGATAAATAAACAGAACACCAGTCTCTCATTTTCATGTTTTGGAAAGCTGGAAGGTGAATCCTCAGAGACACAAAAAAGCTGAATAACTTCTAAATCCAAGAGAGGCAACAATCAAACCAGAACTTCCCACTTGATATGCACTGGGACATTTCAAGACTTACACCCCCTCTCCTTTCCTTCTCAAGGGTTCATAAAACAAGACTGAGGAATAGGTTTAGGCTATTATTGTGTCTCCCTTTGTTCATCTTAAGTTTTTGGAAACTAAGACTTTAAGACAAAACCATTGCAACCCATACAAAACACATTTCAGCATGAGTCAGAGATTTCTTTTTTTTATAGCTATCTGAAAGGCAGTCTACAGAAGAGAAACCACTATCTTCTGCACATATAATTCATTGATATGATTCTTTGAATCATTTTCAAATGGTTTCTTCCAGGTGACTTGGATTCTTAGGTTAGCATCATGTTACTGCAAAGGATTAGATAGTATAAAATAAAGGGAGAGGGGAAAAAAAAAAACAGTGCTTATCAATTGGTTTTGCTCTTCAGAGACATCACAATCTTACTTTTTCTTTTAAAAAAATAAAAACACTCCACCTAATTGTATTTTTGCTTTCTTCATTAAAAAGGTTATGTGAGTGCTACTGAAATACATTTGAAGACATTTTCCTTTTTTCTTTTTTCACCTATATATTAGGTTTCCCTTGTTTCAATTTTTTTTCCTGCTCTTCATTAATTCTGTAAGGACAAAAATAAAGCGAGGCTCATACGGGTTTGCATTAAAGCAGCTGACTTGCTGCTTTCCCCCGTCTTGGCACTGGCACTCAACTGACCTTACAGTAAGGCAACTCAGAGAGTCAGACTGGCACAAGTATCAAACACAAAAATAGTTTTCTGCCAGCCTAGCTCTCCTGTTGGCTCCGTGGAGCACCAGCGCAGCAATGGGAACATACGGGCATGTGAGGAGAAAACCACCAACACTGAAACTAATACTCAGTAGGTCAACAGCGCGGCATCACCTGATGACACCTCAACCAGCTTATGTTGGACCAAATTCTGTTATGCAACCATGCATTTTCTAGGGGTTCTGAGCTTGGATCATGTTAGAAATACTTCAAGAACAGCTTTGTTTCCAATCATTGCTAGTACTGGTAATTATAGAACAAATTCAGCCTGCTCATGGTTCATATTGAGATACTGTGTCAACAAACTGTGATCTATGGAATGCTTTTTGGATCACTCTCAAGTTCCTGAAGGACAGTGCAAAAACCAGGTCACAGTGTGCTAGGTTCTCCTGTTTCCAGCTGCTAAATCAAAGGAAGAAAAAAACGGGGGGGAGAGCAAAGATTCAGTGCATCTGTTCCTCAGAATTAACTGAACCCACTGAGGTTATTACTGCACAGATACTCTGCAGTTGAAAAAAAAATCACAAGGTTTGTGTGGTTCCAACTGCAGACAGCTTGTTCTCAATCCATTCCCTACTAAGAGCGTAGATGACTTTATAATAAGAAACCCCAAAAGAAAAAGTAAGCTGCCTCATACTGCCTGCTCAGTCCGCTCCCTCATTTTTACCCAAGTCCATGGTAAGACTAAGACCATACAACCCTTTTGTTCTCTTGTTAAGGCCTGTGTACCTCTCTTCCTCACTCTATTCGAGTTAATGCTTGTCATCTTTTCTCCCCTGATCTTCCTCAAGCTAGCAGGATATTTTTAGCAACTCCCTTCTGATCTTCAGAATAGCCTTCACCTCCCTGCCTTGATACCCCTTATGCCTACCTTGCCATTAAGCATCCACTAGAAGTTTATCACATTTCTTCTGAGGACCTAGAAATATTGTGATCTGATGTGAAACCTCGGATACGTGCAAGTTCAACTGATGCAGGTGGAGGGCAATGGAGCCCAAGTATTTCAATTGGAAAACCACTACAGTTGTAAGGACAAAGGCAGGGAGAGCCCAGCAGGCTCACTTGGACCTAAGGGCACAATCAAGTCTTAGAGGAAGGTTACAGCACTGGTTGGAGAAACAAGAAGAGCCAGAAGGGAAATGGATGCAGCAGTCAATGCATTTGAGTGGTAAAGAGCATATGATTCATAGTAGGGATAGAGTAGAGGTAGAGTATCTCTTCTGCAGAGAGAGCTCATGCAAGAAATGCAGAATTAGAGTGAAACTTAGTAATGAATTAGGTCCAAGATATTCCTCAAAAACACTGATAGACTTTACAGCAAAAAATAAAGTGGTAATTTCCAAGGCATATTTTTCAAATTTACTAATGGCCTCATTTTTGAAAGATTGGAGACACGTTATATATTCTGACTTCTACACTTTGTTTTGCTTATCATCAACGTAAAACAACTACTTCACCTCAAACAAGCTTTACACGTTCTGAATTTAAAATGAAACACTTTTCCTCATTACCCCAGGAAACAAACAGAAAAAAGTAGATTTTCGTATTTTGTATTTAGTCACATAAAAGGCCCTTCTTTTTGGGTATTGATAGTGCTTTCTGAAAGACTGTTCTTTCAGCCAGGGCACACCAAGAAAAAAATAAAACAGTATTTTTAGAAACACTTGTCTGGAGAAAGAGAGACAGACAGAGCAGAACCACCACACAGCCTGGTTAGGTAAAAAACATGACCTAAGCTCAACCTAAGACATTCTGTTCACGTGTCTCAGAGGCTAAGTTAACAACAGGCATATCTGACACTGCACAAATGCTGCATGCCA
This sequence comes from Tinamus guttatus, assembly GCF_059628265.1. Classification (NCBI taxonomy): domain Eukaryota; kingdom Metazoa; phylum Chordata; class Aves; order Tinamiformes; family Tinamidae; genus Tinamus; species Tinamus guttatus. Next base: position 401,116 of record NW_028288596.1, on the reverse strand, counting down.
AAGGCAGCCCGACAGATTGAAATATATCCCCTCACTGATGCAAGTTATTACAAGAATTAGACTGGCACTGAAGAGCTATGCCTGAGATCTGGCCTGACTCCTGGAAGGTTTCAAACATGCGAGCTAACTAGCTTTTACCTAGCGCTTCCTGCAATGTACAGAGCTGAAGTTTGCTGAGCATTTCCACGGAAAGCAGTGGGAAATTCAGCAGTTCCCTTTCATAGGGACTTGTATGAACATTTTCACTCACTCGCATACAACGGAGTTACCCCTCCCCGACATCAAACAAGTCCGAAGCTCTGATAGTGCCAATTCGCTCAGTGCTACCAAACTGCAGCTGTTTTTTCAAGGGAAAAGGGAATGCTTATACACAAGAACATGATTATTCATAAAGCTGATGACAAAACCAGGAACTTACCCAAATCAAGTCAAAGGGTTTTTTTTTAGTTAATATGGTAGACCTGCACATTTTAATTTTTATCTTATGCTTAAGCCATAAACAGAAACCCTGCATGTAATTGGGAGGCTTGGGGGATATACAGAAGGGGCAAAGGAGGAAGACGGCTGGAGTTTGCTTTCTGTAGTCCATGCAATTCCAAGCAGAATGAAAAGCAGACTTTCCAGCAGGTCTTTCATTCAAGCCCACAACCCTAACCGCCCCTAGAAAAAGCCGTAAGTCACAACACACTCCAGCATTTAGGTCCAATACCCACATTACAGGCAAAGCATGCTGCTTGAGCTTAAAATTCAAGACTGATTCTCCCTGCAATTTGTTTTAAAAATAAGAGCGACTGAGAACATCAAAGCTGTGCCAACAGCAATAGGAAGGCTTCTTTTTGCATTTTGTTTCAAGGCAAGTCCTTGGAAGGGAGGAAACACATTGCTCGTGCACATCCTCCCGCTGCCGCGGTGGCTGCGTGCGCTGCTTTCGCACGGGTTTGCTGGCCGCGAGGGGCCTCGGCTGTGAGAGGCACCGCGGTGACTCAGTGCTGACTCAGGGGACTCCCCGTGCGGCTTCCCCAGCCCGTGCACCCCCTGCTTTTTGCTTTTTTTAAACACTACAGACTTAATTCTTAGGGGAGATGCGGCCGGCAGCGAGCAGTTCGCCATATGAAGGCAAAGGCAGCAGAAGAGGAGTCCCTGGCACCACCGTGCGAGCACAAAACCCTGCCTGCTTCTCTCACCTCCCTGCCAGCCCCAGAGTTAAGGTTATCTTCACTATACATCTCATAATTAGTGTTGGCACTAAGTCACCTCAGTGGTGACGCAAGTCAAGTCGGCCCTTGGCACAGGAGGTTGTCACCAAGCGCTAAAATAAAACAAAGGACGTCTTACATGGATACCCGAGATGCATTTTTTCACTGCTGATCACCATCTAAGTAGATATTATTTCTGATGTTCTCATTCCTGAAATTCCTCTAGTGTTTCTTTCTCTGGATGCGATGAGGGAACACTGATCATGGGAGTTACATCTAGGTAACTTGCACAGAATTGAACACGATGTTTCTTAAGGGCTCTGCTCCTTACTCGGAGAAGATAAGGGCATCGAGGACCCTTGAAAGCCCTAAAGCATCGTTGCTGAACACCTGGCGGCCACAGAAGCATTGAGGCCCCAAGAAGGCTAGCCTGCGTTTCAGGGATGGATAAAGCGGCCTGCAGTATCCAGCTCTACACTTCCACAACAACTTTATGCCATTTGACTTCTTCCTTGGCAATTCCTCTGTCTGTGATACAGAGCTAACGCTGCTGGGTTTTCCAGCACACGTTGGGAAGCCCTGCATAAAAACCTGTCTGCCACCGCCTTCCCAGGGTGACTATAATTCAAAGGCCATGTCAGTACATTATTAAATTGTGATCGTAGCACTGGTTCGCAAGCTCTTGGGCTCTTTTGGTGTTTCAGTGCTGCAAGGGGAACCATCTGCTTTTATTCCACCTGCTTCCCTGACAAATGCAACCTGAAGGACACAGACTACAGAAAGAGAGGAAGGGACAGGAAGGTCGAGCTGCGTGTTCCCTTCAGAGCCACCGAGGACACCAGATGAAAAGCAGAGAGGGTGAGCTCCCCTTGACAAAAATGCAGCTCCCTACTTCCACGCTCCTCTTTCACTGGGGAAAAGAAAATGCTGGGGATATAATAAGCAGAATAAGGCAAATTTGCTATATGCAGCCATTTTCTCAGAGGGCAGCAAATATATCTTTTATTTTTTTTAAAAAAACCTCTCAAGCAAGTTGTATTTAGCAACATGTTTCCTGGGCTCACCGATTGCCACAGCTCCCTGCACACGGAGCAGAAGTGCAGGCCCAGCCAAACGCCTAGCTCAGGCTCCCGAAATCCAGATAAGACCAGTCAGACGGTGTTTACTCCCTGCAACTCTGCATCAGCGGCTGAGTCACTCTTCCTGTGCTGCCTTTGTTTCACATTAGGACATATGAAACTCATTGCCAGGAGTCATCACTACTGGGAAACTGCATACTGCTTTGTTGCTCTTGGCACCCACGTGATCATCGTTATTATAAAACAGCGACATAAGAGGAAAAAAAGGCAGCAAGTGCCAGAAGAAGCCCCAAGTAACTTGCAGGAAATGCGCGACGGAGGCGGGAGCACGCAGAGCTCCCAGCGCTGCCTCAGGGTGCCCCTCAGCCGCCCGCTGCTCCCTCAGAGCTACGCAAGGGCCACAGCAGCACGGCACGGTGGCAGGAAATCCTGTATGGCAGAAATGAACCAGCTTTTCCCCACAACAAGAAAAGGCCCGAGAAGGGATGCAGTCACCTGTCTTAAAGCCCTGTCTTAAAACCTGCTAAGCTGATGCCAGGCATAAGAGTTTTCATACCCAAAACCTGTAACAGAGCTGTTGTGCTCCCTCAGTCTTCACGATCAGCCCAAGTCACTACTCCGTGAAATCTGGGATTTTTTTTCACAGCATGCCTTGAACACAAATAATTGGCAACTTACTCCTTAAATAAGATCTGTAAGACTCTTTGCTTAAAAGTTCCTTAGATGGCAATAAGATTATAGGCCTACAGAAGTAACAACTAACCTCAAAAGAGGTTTCTAACTAATCAGTTGGATTCTTCCATATCATCGGTCTCAGCAGGACACAGTGTGACTCGTTTCTCCCCTTTTCCCAAGATTCCCAGAAGAGGAGAGCGCTTAATTACCAAAGGACTGCTCCAAAAGCCACATCTGAGCGTACGTGACCTGCTGTGACATTTCTGTCCATGCAGAGCTGTGTCTGCCAGGTTTGGCTGCTTCTATTTCTGAAAGTAATCAGATGTCACAGAAGTCAGACTGCACTCCCCCTGCCTGCCCCCACAGGCCAGACTGTCATGACAGGGGACAGAGAGAAGAGACAACAAGGAATAGGAAAACCCTATCACTATCCCTCAATCGCTATATTCCTACTCTCACCCTCTTTGTAAAACAGACCAATTTTTAAATCCGGAATTATACACTTGCACTTCTTTCTTCTGCCAAAGAGAAGAAAAAAGAAAAAAAAGAAAAGAATAATGAAACTCAGACAGGCTCTGTAGTATATAACTTTATACTTAAAAGGAATGATTTCCATGCTATCGTGTTGGTATTTCTTAATTCATGCTTACTATCTACATATAGAGAGATTGATGAGTCATATTTGCACCTTTCAAAACCCTGCAAGGGATCCCACACCTCGGCAATAAATGCACATACCATTATTAAAACAGTCATTTCTGGATTTATGTCCAGAGTTAAAGCAGCACTCTTGCTTACCACATCAACATTTTAATTCAAAATTTCAGAGGGAGTGAAAGCCTGTTTCGGAGCAAAAGACAAGATAAACAAAATTTTAGTTTCCTTCTATGGGGACTTAATAGATTGCCTTATATTTTAAAGTCTCTACCTTTTCTCATCAAGAATGACATTTGCAATCAAGTTTTCTAGCAAGCTTTTTTGTTTTGGTTTGGTTTTTTTGTTAACCATAAATTATTTTTAAGTGACGACAGATCTGTACAGGCTATCCCCATGATGGACCTGACTGTTCTGTTTTTCAAGAGACAAGTTTCACATTCTCATTGTTATTCTTAGCTTTCACTTTTAAGTGGTCTAAACCAAGTATTGCGAGACACATTTTTCACTGGAACATGCTGAAGAGAGTTCATCAGGAAAAGATGGATCTAGTTAAAAAACTATCATCTCAAAACACCTTAAAAAAAGTATTTCTATGTAACTTCATTATCCCCTTTACTGATAATCCCAAAGAGATCCTAAGGAGCATGGCCTTTGTCTCCAACACATTCCCCAGATCCCAAAAAACACACAACAGGGATTATTTTGGTTGTAAGCTGCTACAGGAAGTATATCTACCAGTGGATTTTCCTTTACTTCAAGCAAGTTATAAAAGCATTCGAGGGAAACTAACCATAACACAGAGATTCCTGAATCACTTTGGTTTTCTGATGCAACCTTTATGACTCATTTATCTGTTCTGCTCAGAACTTTTCTGTTTGTGAAAAGGGAGAACAGAGCTTAGTAGGTCTGTAAATTTAAAGGACACTACAGGAGATACACGTTGAGAGAACTAAACACACGTCTAGCATATCACTGGTGGTTAGAGCACAAAACCCTTTAAAATCTCACCTTTTCTAGTCAGCTGTATCTTGATTACAGTCCAGTAGGCATCAAGCCTTTGGCTGCCTAAATAGAGGAACAGTTAATCCTGAAACCAGATTAGTTTTAGGTGCCAAGCAATTCTGCCCTACCTCACAAACACATTTCTTATACAAGCCCAACATGCAAACTGGAAAGTTAGAGGTCAAAAAGGTCGAAGTAGTACAGAAATATTGGACTTGGTTACAATCCAGTTCCAGTTTTGGACCTGGCTCTTTCTCAGAGGTGTCTGGCACACTGAAAAAGAATCCCATTCGCCCTCGAACGCTTTGGTTCTCCACTGCAGGTCTCTCTGACATCCCACGTTAGCTGTATCAACCACACTTGTAACACCAGACACAAGGACGAGTAATAACACTACCGCTTTTTCACTATTTTAAGTAAATGGGATACAGTGCTATTGGCCCTTCAAAGCTGCTTAAAGAAGTGTGCATTTCCACATGCATTACCGTAGTGCTCTATTTTGATGGCCGCCAGAGCCCCAAATTGGGGATTAGTTCTTCATTTCTTCTAATATACACCCCAGTGCTTTACCTGGCTACTCCCCTTACCTGAAGCTGATCCCTGAAAGTTCCACAACGCAGAAAGCATTAGTTAAAAGGGGAAAAGCTTCTATTACCTAAATAGCTGGAGGTCTAAAAATAGCTTCCTGGTGCCTACTAATATAGCTGCTGCTAGGATCACTGCTCTAAGGTGCAAGAAAAGTGCTGAGCTCCACAGTGCATCTACAAATCTGCAGAAAATCCACTTTAATGAGTGCCAGGAAAGTCCTCAGAACACCTGCTAGTTAGATTCTTTACATTACCTAAGTCAATTACATACATTAAAGTGTTAGAACCAACCAGGAACGCATCAGATGTATATCAGAAGTAGTACCTAGCAGCTTCTTCAAGCAAAAGTCTTTGAAGTTGTGCAAAGTTACTTGAGACCTTCCCTCAAAGTCTACTCCATTTAGTTTCTCAAATAAGAAATCCAGCAGGTAGGTTAAAATATAACTAGCAGAAAGACAAGAATTCTTATCACTGGGGATCAGTGCCAATGGAAAAAAAAAAAAAAACAGCCTAAAGTAAATCTCATCAGCCCTGCAATGATGAAAATCTAATGCAGCAGCTGTTTGCCTCAGAACAGTCTCTCAACACATTTTGATTTCACAGTCCTGAATTAATCTCTTCCGGAGAGCACATGAAGGACAGTAAAACCAGCAGCTCCATGCAAATTTGGTGGACTTTGTCTTCCCTTCTGACATAACTTAGGGACTATTGTAGCACCAGCACTTTGCTTACACCTCTGCTGTGGCCACACGCTTTGGGATGGCAGAGCACACATAAATGTGGGAATCAGCACAGTCAAGAACTGAAGTTACGAACTTTAGGTCTGATGATAGCTGTGAGTCTAATAAAAAAAGCAAACTAATAGGAAAGCACTTGTTTGCAAAGAGCATAATTAACCTTTAAAACTCAAAATACCATCCAATGTAAGAGCTTGGTTGGAGGCAAAGAATCACGTATTAATTTCATAATAAGAACATCTATAAATATATTAGGAAAAGAAAGAAACTGCCATTTTTCTGAAGATTTGTGTATATGAACTGCTCTGTGCCAAGAAGGTCAAGTCTTCAGAAAAGCTGACATCATTAAATTGCTGAAAATTCTTTGTTGCAGTGCTATAAACAATTCTTTTAGGTAACTACTCCAGTATAATCAGAATTTCTTTGCATTTTAAGTTGGAAAAACATACACTCTTGATAGAACGCAATAAAAGCAACTTTTTCTGACAGAATGGAGGGAGGGTGGATTGGTGATATTAGGATTATTATTATCAAGGAATATATATATTTTTTTCAACCTAGATCACTACATTTTCCCTTCAAAACAGAGTACAAGCAATTTCAAGTAGACATTTTATGTGGTACAGCTCTAAAAATTGTAAATAAATAAGATTTTTATGAAATTCAAGATAATAACATGAAAAAATAACATTGCAGTATTAACATTTTGTAGCACAGTGCTCATAAGTCTGATGCAGTTTGTTAGCTCTCTCGATACCCTGGCTTTAAACTAAAGGATTTTTCACCTGGTTGCTCGAAGTCTAATAAAAAATAATAATTAAAAATAGAGCAGCTAAACAGCGAAATGAGTATCCTGAGTCACGTCAGATGATGATAAAAAGTCTCTCTCCTGTTAACTTTACGGAAGAAGTACTTTTACTCAATTGCATGTAGCGTTCTGGCCAAGGCAGAGGGAATGGAAATCAGTCTTCAGCTGCACTTTTATGGATCTTAATAGTGCTCTGGAATATTTAGCTCACACACATGCATGAAGCTTTTCCTTCAGGGTCTTCTGGGTCCTCTGCTCCTTTCTTCTGATTTCTTTGATCTGCCAAGATTTTTGCATTAGATTAATGTCTTAAGATAACAGTAGGAGAACGGAAAGTTCACCCTGAGAGAAATACATGCAGAGATGTACACAGTGAAATCTTGTTGCTTTCCATCCTAAGGAGACTCGTACATATTTATTTGGTCATTTACAGAGACAGCAAACACTCGATTATTACAGAGATGAGTCAAGAAGAGAAGATAGAGATGATGATAAGTGCAGCATAAGCAAGTCTCCATTGCCATCGTTAGTGCTCCCAAAGGAACGCAATTTCCGAGGTAACTGAATGAGCTGCATATCACTGATGGATCTAAACTGAACAATCCCGTGGTAAACTACAGGTTATTTGTTTCTCACTTACTGCTAAAACAAAGCTCACCATTTCATAAAGGGAAAATTCTTACTCAGGATCAAGTACACAGCACTCCTGAAACATGTGCCCAACCTGTTCCTTACAGCACTTCCCTTTCCTTAGGAAAAGAGCTTAAATGCTGAGCAAAGCTTCCTTTCTGCAGTTTAAATTCATTGCTTCATGTGTTTTAGAGAACAGATTTCTCTCCTTCCCTCACCTCTGAAAGGTTTTTCTAAAGTCTCTGAGAGCTTCCTCTCTCTCTCTCTGTTACATGCACATATTAAAATTATTCTTTGTTCTGAAGATCATTTCTTCTAGATTTGGATCAGGTTGCTATTTACTTGGCCCTCTTAAAATCATTCTTCTTCCACGCAGATTGTTTCACCTTACTTTCATGAGCCATCTTTCTTTCACTTCTAGTAGACTGCTTGCTTTTTCATCCAAAAAGCTCCTTTGAATTATGAAGCCTGTGGTGCACAATCACTCCTGAATTCACGTTAGCAGAAGCTTCACTTGCTCAGTTGCTCTTCAACCCATCTTTGAAGAGATGATGATTCCTACTGAGAAGTAGCACTCTGCGCTTGTCCTTGTTGACTAGTATTAACCAACTTGCCCAGATCAGTTTTAATTCTAAGCCTGTCTACACATTCCCTTCCAGCTTAGCGTTACTTACTTATAAATGTAATGGCAGTGCCATTACACCCAAGTCATTAATAAATACAGTGAATCCAAACCAGTACAACCCCCATGCACAGGTTGTGTTCACTGACATCAAGCCGCTGCAGTCTGAGCATGGTTTGCCCACTAGCACTGTGCCCAGCCTACAGCCCAGACAGCCTCCTGGCCACAAAGTGCCAGGTGAAATGACACAACCGCCTTTTTTTTTTTTTTTTTTCTTACTCTTCATTAAGACTGCTATATTTTCAAAGAATGAAATTAAATTTGATTTTAATTTAATTTGATTTGAATTAAATTTTTGTCCTTGACAAGTCTGTTGCCTGTTTTTCATATCTTTGTTTTCATCTAGGTACTTACACAGACTGTATTTGTCTAGTGTTTCTGCAGAAATTTATACTACGCAGCAATGTTCACCAGCTCTGGCTATTCTGAATTGTAAGTCTTTCAGATGCTTTGTGGCCACACAGTTTAACAAGTAAATAGATGGACCCTCTTTCCAAAGTCTCCTCCTTTCAGAAACTAAAGGGACCCTACACTCCTCAGGCTTTCTCAAGCAGCAAGTTTTATTAGGCAATTGTAGGGGTCTTCTGGCTGGTCTAAATCCATGCCATCTTGCTCATGGAAAGGAGTAGGCATGACAACTGCTTATAGGAAAGAACTCTATGGTAACTGATATCATTTGCTAAAATTTAAGTCCAGAATTAATAACTGCTTCTATCCTCTGCCCAGTTTCACTCCACTTTTACAATATTACTCCTTAAGTAATGTCTGCAAGGAGTTAAGCAAGGACTGAACGGGAGACAAATATAGAAATTTCTTCTCATGTGGGAATATGCCAACTCTCACCTTCATTCAGAGACCTAGAAAGATAGCTGACTCCAAAAATCATTTCACTGGAATCAGTGCACACAGAAGGAATTTTTCCTCAGAAGCTTTCTAATACAACCAACTAAAATAAATCTTCGATTTTTCAAGTCATTTTTCCCCAAACTCAGTTTGTCTTCACTATAATGATCATTTTCCAGCTGTGCTCACATTGGTACCATCTATCCAGACTTTCCACAGTGATGAGGAGCCTGATTTCCACAAAGACTAGGAGAAATGGTTTGGCTGAGAACAAAACCAGCTCTCCATATAATAACAGTGCATATAACTAATCAGGAATTTGGTGTTCTCAAATGATGCTGAATGGACAAACTTATCCAACTGGAATAAACTTAAGCCAACTGCTGCCTGGAGCAAGTATCTTGGAGGAGAGAGGAAACAGAAGAAGGGGCATGCATATTACCACGCAAAATACACAGGAATTCTCTTGAGTGAGACAGAAGCTTCATGTTCCAGTAGCTCCCCCCAAACTGTTGTGACAAAAGGAACAGCACTTTGCATGAGCCAGAAGGGAAAACCTGCAAGAAGAGCAGAATCCATCTGTGTTCAGAATTTCCATCCTGAAAAGTGCGATTTTGAGGCCTTTCAAAAAAAGGTGGCACAAGGAGAGCAGAACCCCCACCAGCAGCCAATGCTACATTTCAAGTGCAGCATGTCATTTCACCACACCTCTTGGTTTTATTTATGTTTGAAGACCCGTTGCCACCACCACCTCGTTACAGGGCCCCAGCAAAGTTACATGGAGCCACTCAAGCAGGCCGGCCACTTGGCAGCTACCGGCACACGCTGCTGCTGGAGACAGGCAGGTAGCGCCCTCACCTTTCAGATGCCACATGAGGGCATCACCCCATATATATATTTTTTAATGCTAGTTGTGATTTGCTCAAGGAAATGAACTAAAGCTTTGAGCTTTTACATCCTTATCTCAACACTGGGTTTTCTATGTGAGGTATAGAAAGGCGCAGAGCTGTCCATCTTCAGGAAAGCTGTCAACGGTTGGGCTCCATTTCCTTCAGTCAAAATGGTGATGACTGCAGTTAAATTATCCCTTGGAATTAACTAAATCTTAATGGCAACACAGGTGTGAAAGTGATGTGAGCAAGTAACCACCTTGCTTCTTTCCCATTTTTTTTTAACCTGTGGACATATAAGTGCATAAGGAATAGGAATGACAGAGAAAAAAATCATCCAGGAGAACTCTTGGGTGGAAAAAAAAAGAAAAAAAAAAAAAGATCAGCTGCATAAAAATATAGTACGTTGTTAGTTTTAGTAGTTACTGGCAGTCACTTGCAGCTGACAAATTGTCTTTTTTTCGTTCCGCTAAATTATGGTGAAATATCTTTGCTGAATTCACTGCAGGAAATTTTAGAATTGAGAATAAAAAATTTTGTTTGTCCTTGTTTCTTATGCTCTCATAATTTTTGAGGGGGATGTTGCACTGAGGAGAACTTCTGGAATCAATTATACTTGTCCTTACAGCTATGAAGAAGGAACAGTTTCCTGCTCAGGGCTGCATCCCAGTGAGGACTCCTTGAGCTCCCAGAGCCAGGAAAATTGCAAACGCAACTCTTGACCTCCCAGCCTTACAAAGTCTTTTCCCAGAATTCTAGGTGATCCAGAGAAACCAAAGGCAAAATATGCCAGCAGATTATTTGAGTCTTTTGGTTTTCTTTATGATAGAAGCTCATTGCATCTTCCTAAGTTACATGCAGTATTTTCAATAGGAGCAAGCAGCATGTTCACCAGCAGTGACTCGCTTTGCATTCTGCCATCAGGATGGCTGCCAAGCTAACTCTTACACACAAGCACACAACAACAACAGCAGCAGCAGCAGCAAATCCTGGCTGTGAACTGCAGGAACAGAACGCATGTGCCTTGTAAACACACTAAGGAAGCAAGAGGCCTGTCCGACTAGGAGGTGGTATCAGCCATAGTCGACAGGACAAGCGAGCAGCAGTGCTGGGCTCTCATTTGCAGCTGGGGTTTTCCTGACAAAAACTCCCCTCAGCACCAGCTCTCCCAAGTGGTTCATAGCCTCACATGAAATCACCTACACATTTCTTCCAAATGGTTCTTCACCATTAGGATTAACAGAGTCTCAGCGCCAAGGCAAAGTGCAATGAGTGTTACAACTCTGTAATATCTGAAAGACCCTTCATGCCCATCATCTGTGAGCAATCTGTGGCGATAGGCAGCAATCCTGCCTGCAGCACAGGCTCAGCCACACCAAGCTCCAGAGGAACCGGTCACCTTCTTTATAAATTTCCACATGATTGGACTGTTCTTTACCCCAGTTCCTCACCCTCAAGATGTAAAGCAGTGGCCCTAACCTGCTGATGCCTTGAACTTATTAAATAACTCTCCCCAGCCCTCCAAAAACACTTTGCAGACTTTCATGGCAGTGCCAAATGCCCTGATTGCCCTTTAGCCCTTCTTGCACAAGATACATGCTGACACTAGTTCCTCAAATGTTGGCAACACACAACCACAGCGAAGGAAGTGAAAAAAGCAGCAGTGTTGACCCACACTTTGGGAAGACCCATGTTCATCTGAGAAGGATTCATCTGGAAAGAGGAAGAAAGCTCCGGCGCAGAAGCAACAGCGAGATGCCCTGTGACTTTTCTGGATCTTTTTAAATACACAGTTCAGGGAGTTATTAGTTCATCGTTAACCAGCAACGCTGGACAGGCCTGTCGTATTTTAAATAGTGATGAAATTTTGAGAAGGAAGAGCAGGCCCTTCTTTTGATAAAGTCCAAATTCATTTCATTTGATAGCTCTGCAGTACCGGAATGACAACTGATATCCAAAACAACAGGGATACAAAAGTACCTTTGTAGGGAGATACTTGTTTCAATTAAGGAGCCCGATACTGCCTTGTGATTTCTTGGTTAAATATGATGACTCTCCTGTGCAGCTAGTTGGCAATCACGTGATAGTTTTTCCATTCTAAATGACTAATGGGAATTTGAACATCACACATGTGTTTGCCTGAGTTTGCTTAATGTTGAGTGATTGCAAAACATTTGTGGATTTAGCCTTTAATATATTGATTTTTCTTGTTAAGTTTTTGCTATCCAAAGAAAGCAAAAAAAAATTGTTACAAAAGAGCAGTGGTCTGATCATCTGCAAGGTACAGAGAGACCTCACACTCCTCATTAGCTTCACAGGGAGCTGTTATGATCCTCTAAGGGAAAGGAAAATCAGGACATGACTCGTTTTCCATGATCCAGCTACCACTTAACCACAAAGTGGAATTCAACAGGATACTCATTATTGAGGTACAAGTCAGCTATGCCAACCCACTGATAGGAGTGGTATTTTTTTCCATATTCTCACAACAAAGTATGTTGGAGGCCTTAACATGAGAATCATGTTTGTACCTGCAATGATCTGCAATTTCTGTGGGGGAAGATGGGACACTGAAGCAGCGAGGCTGCTCCTCGCTCTCCTGAAGAGGCTCTCCTGCAGGAAGGGTGGCTTTTCTCGTCACGAAAGCTTCCAGGAATTTGGCTGCACGTTGATAGCTTCCTGACAGTGTCTGAGGAGTTTTGCAGCTTGAAAGCAGAAATGCAGACACATACACTGCTTTAGATCATTCAGACAGTAACTGAAATCATTTTCTGCATTCTCTTATATGAGGCCTGTTGGGAGAGAGAATCTCTTATGGGGATGAGAAGACACTTCAAATGCACAGCCTTAAAACTTGCCAACTTTAGAAGTCAGAATTGCTGCACGATGATCATGAATAAGACACAAATACTACTTCATAACATACAAGTTTTGTCTTAAATTATACATTTCAGACCTCCAAGTAACTGGCCAGTGACAGCTTCAAGGATAGCTGAAGTAAAAACTGTGTTTAATGCAAAAGCCCATTGACAGCACTGTGAATTTTCTTAGGGGGGAGAGAAAAGTAAGTAAGTCAATCCATGGGATTTTACAAACCAAAAAAAAAAAATTATTTGCCTTTCTACCATATCTGAAGTTTGACAGCCTTATAAAGCCCTAAAAAAGGAGTCCTCTTTCATTTAGCGTGCTGATGTCTAGGAAGAAAAGAGAGTAGGCACTGAAGCACGTCACTGTGATAGGATACAGTAGGTCCAGTGTCCCAGTCTGAGTAGGCTTTCTGTGTGAGATACAGCAAACCCAGTGAATCCTTTCTTTGTTCTTCTGCTACCCAGTGTGTGCCAGCACAAGATGTATCAAAAACTTTTGTATGATTTTGACTGCCACGGGCTCAAACCCATAAAGGGCCACATGGTGAGCGAGTGGGATTTGGAGGGGGGAGCAAGTGGGTCGTTGCTGTAGGACTGCCCTCAAGTTGCAAAACGGGGAGAGTAAAGATCTTGTTGAAGGCTTTGGGGAAAGTAAGTGGTGAGCAGTGTTCTCCGTGGTTCCTTGAAATCCCACTGACGTGAGCCCTCTGTGATCCTCCTCCTAACTTGTGATGAAGGTGACTGTCTCCAGGCAGAAGGAGGCTCATCCCACTCCTAACTGACTTTTAAGGAAGTCTAATCAAAGCCAAAGGATTTTGGAAAATACATAAAATTTAAATATGTGGTACACACACATGTTCAGACTTGACCTTAAATGCTGCATTAAAGTAAGGAAAAAAAAAAAAAAAACAACTCTATGAGTAACACTTCATTTAAACTTAGATACCTCCCACCCCCTTTCTTCCTCAAACTTTCTGGCTCACCTCTGACACTTCTAAAATATCGAATCCCTGTTATATGCAGAATGACTCACAGACAGAAGAGGCTCTGGCCCACAGTACAGAAGAGCAAGAGGTGTTTCATGCCACACTATTTGGCTAACTTGCCATTTCATTGCCCATCAAAAATAATTTGGGAAGCCGGATTAGAAAAGTGCTACAGTGTGACCTTATACCAAATCAGTGACACCTCTTCTAGGTGAAGTTTCCAGAAATTTATTGATTAATCATTTAGAGAAGGACAATCTAGCTCTGTGGACAGCCTCTCAGCAGCCTGACACCGACCTTCACCTTAGATTTCATGTTAAAGGGTTAATAACCTTCCCAGCTCAACCAAGCAGGTGACAACATACACCGGGGACACACAGGGACTATCCCACATGCAGTAAATGCCGGAGCAGAGAGGGCTATTATAGCAGGCATTTAGAAAAAAATAGATTCATGTTATAAGCTCCAAACAAAATATACTGGCCAAGATGGATGGTTTGGCAGACATTTACAAAAATGTTTTATTGTTGACAATAATTTCATATTGTTAATTAAAAAAAGAGAACTGCCATCTATTTAAACTATTTAAATAAAGACTAAACAGGTTTAGTCATTTCATATTTTCTGCAGGCCATTCCAGACAAACCCATTTCTTTGCTTCCCCCATCTCCTCCCCTACCCTCTTAAAAGGAGAAAAGAAAAGAAAAAGAAATCACACTGACAGCTTTAGCAATTTGGAAAAAGTAAGCATTTTCCAAGCTCCCGGGGACAGATTCTACTCTCCAAGCTGGGAAAAATGCAGTGACTTCACTATTATTTCAGCTCAATGCCCTAATAACTGAGAACAAAATTTAGCTCCCGCTGTTTTGTGTTGCTGAAAGAAAATTGTCCCCCGTCTTGTTTATTCTTAAAAAGTTAAAAGGAAGTTGAGGCTTATTGCTAAAAGTTGGCCAAGATAGCTCAAATTTGAAAATTGGGTTTCCAAATACTACTGCCATTAAACTGTGGAATTCGTGGAGAGCCAATAGCAAAATTAAGCCCTAAATCAAAACCTAAAATTTGTTTAGCAATGTTCTAGCCTGATACAACACCCAGTGTCAAGTAATTAACCCTAAGCCCTTCCAGCAGTTTACAGTTTTGCAGCACAAAATTATTGGGGTGAAAAATAGGATATAATCAAGCTGAAAGTTCGCATACTGATTTAGAACCCATATTCACTACAAAACCGTAGAAATCTTTACCCATGCTGATCTCGGTCACGGTAGCATCTACACATTTAAATGAGAACTATTCTTCAGTAGAAATTGCAAGTAACACCATTTCTCATCATTTGCAAAAGGATAGAAAATAAGGGAAGATGGATATAGGGCTCCATCTGCCCACAGAAAACTTGTTTAATTTTAACATTATACATATATATAAACTATTATTAATAGTTTAATCTCAAGATACTAGAGGATAATGTCTGGATAGCTAAGTTATTTGAAAACAAGCACACAGAATTATTTCAGTATCCACTGTACGGAGACTTCGCTCCTCTCTCCTCATTCTATCTAAGGACTCAATTGCTTGTAGCTAGAATCAGCACGTGCAGCCTATGGAAGCAGCTTGTTGCTTTTACTGCCATCAAGAAACCTGCGCAGGTGTCCAGGCTTAGAGTATTTTGCTTTTTCATGTCTCTTCTAATGAAAAAAAAGAAAAAAAAAGAAAAAAAAAACCAAAAAGGAGTATCCAGCGTGAGGTTCTTGCATCCCTTTAGACACTGGCTGGCTTGTAGAAGC
This sequence comes from Tinamus guttatus, assembly GCF_059628265.1. NCBI lineage: Eukaryota > Metazoa > Chordata > Aves > Tinamiformes > Tinamidae > Tinamus > Tinamus guttatus. Next base: position 385,696 of record NW_028288596.1, on the reverse strand, counting down.
GTCTGCATCTCCAGCTCGTCTTCATTTTTATCCTCACCTATCAGTAACTGTTGCTCGGCTTGAGCATCCTGTGCGTTCCCAACAGCACTTCCAGAGCACAGCAAAAGCCACCCATGACTGAGCACTGTTACGTTAAGAAATGGCACCACATGTTACCAGAGATGAGTCTTGTGAACCTCTGCTGATCCTGCTGAACTTCCTCCTGGCCCCATGATGGTCCAAGCCAGTATAAAATGAAATAGAATTTAACTGTGCACATAATATTGTGCCTTCAGTATCAAGACATCTATTCACCTATCAGTTTCTGCCTCCTAAGAGATATAATTCAATGTTTCTTAATTCACATTGCTTTGATTCCCACCCTGTGGCATGGCATCACCACACTCAAATACAGCTTTTAGCAAAACTTAGTTTCATCAGCAAAGCTTAAACCCTCTTTTCTGAAGACTGCTACCCCAATTTACCTACTCCTGCCCCAACCAGACCTCTTCACAGGCCAGCAACTGCAATAACCTGCCTCCTTCAGGAATAACACTGCTGAAACCCTGCTTTGGAGAACAAGTCATAGCTGACAATCTGTCTATGGTGAAACTGGATCAATGAAACTGTCCTTGCTCATGCAGAATGTGGAAGTTTGGCCACAGGAGACAGAAATAATCTGTCTCTGACAATCTTGGAATACAGATTTCTGGGAAAGAGAAATATATATACACACATATGTATATATCTATGTATTTGCCTTTGACCCAGTGAATATAGGTGCTTCAGTCAAGGAGCACCTACAAGACTGACCAGACAACTGCCAAGCCCAACATCCTTCCTTCGGGAGGCTGGCACACATAGAGGCCCACGTGGAGCCAAAACCACTCAGTGCCAGGCACAAGCCTCTGCTGGATGCCGAGGACAAAAAGGCCAGCAGGGCAGAAGCTGCTGTCTTTAAAGTGGGAGCAGGAGGAGTTCATGTTCAACCATGCCAAACTCTCATCGGTAGCAGAGGCCAGACTTTTCCAGGTTTACCCTTCCCTGCTAAAAGGCAGAAGCAGCAGCAATAGAAGCGAAACAGCTCCTGCGGCAGCAGAGGACAGTCACCAGCTCCTAACAGGATCCTGGAACTAATGACTTGGCAAGGAGCATCTTGCATAACATGATTTACGGCTACATTTCCACAGAAGAGCCATCTCCAGGCTCCAAGAGACAGCCGCTCAGCACTGAATGTTACTGTAAGTTTACAGATCACCAAGTACCTTGTCAAGCTTTTGTGGATTATTCTCGAGTACAGGAGTTGAACTTGTTTCTATGAGAGCAGTTCTCTCAGACAGACATAGTTCCGAACGAGATGCATTACTGGTGTATAAGTATGCAGAGACACAGTATTTTTACATAAAATAATCTACCCCTACGAAAGCCATTTTATAGTCAAGAGTTGCAGAAGAGACACATCCAAGATTTCCCTAAAACAAAAGAATGCCTTAGCCCTCAAAACTAGCAAAAGTGAAAAATAAAATGCTAGAAGTACACTCACCCTTGCTAGCCCTAGCAATCCTTGAGTCCAAAATGAACAGGGAGCTTTAAAAAAGGTACGGCTGAACTGCAGGCTGCAAAGACATTAGAAATGCTTGACGCAGGAATGCTTTGGGCCTGCTCCTAACACGCCTTGCACGAGCCCTTGGTGCCCGATGCGTGCGCTGACACCTAGCGAGGAGCCCTCCGCACCCTCGGGATTTGGGTGGGGAGGCAGTTGCACAACAGGGCAAGTTTGCTGCCCGCCCAAGTCGGAGCTGGCAAGGAGGAAGGCCAAGAGCAGCTCCCGAGCGTGGATCCTCGCTCCTCCCAGCGCAGTGGTGCCCTGGGAGCACACGGATGAGCCCTGCAGATGGGGCAGAGCGATGCTCTAACCACTGCCTTCCCTCAGCCTCTCAGGCTGGCTGCAGACCCACAACTTCTCCCCCAGTAGAGGGTTAACTTACCGGAAAGCAATTTTGCCACCTAAACTGTTCCCCAAGAACCCCACTGCCCCACAGGTTTGCTCTGGTATCTCTTTCCATACTTCCCTCAGTTTCTTTCCATTCCATTTCTTCAGTACACTTCCTGCATTTCTTTTCCACCCTTGTGCACTCCATTACAAATTTCACTCTCATAAGCTGTCGTGATCAAAGTTGTCTACTCTTCTTATTCTTTCATGCAGAGCTAACACGTTCAGGTTTCTTAGCTCTAGAGCATGAGAAACACGTAGTGCCCTGGGACAGGGGATCTCAGAGTCTCCACAATCTTTTAATGCTTATGGCATAACCTGAAACTGCTCCTGGCAAGTTCAGCTCATCCCCGATAACTCACAAGTTTACAAAACTGAACGACAGTCCATAGTACGCAAAGCATTATCTTCATGTACAACATGGTCAGTGAGACTCTTTGGAGACGTTTGTGCCCTGGAAGGATCAGCTTCCCACAGGGGATCTGGAGAGCCGCGTTGCACCGCTCGCCGCACGGCCGGAGCACCGCGAACACCGCTCTGCTCAGCAGGAATTGTTCATTAACCGACCTCCCCACCTCCGTGAGCGTGCATTACGCAGACATATTCGCCAAGCAGCTTATGCAAACACATTTTAATCTAAGCCTTGTTCGCAAGCACTTGGCTTTGGCTCGCTCCTTGTGGGAGTACAACTGTCACTGAAACTGTAGCTCTAACTCATTTTAGTTTTACCAAACCACCCTGATGGTGGCACCTTACTGCTTTTTGCAAGTTAAAAGCTTCTCAGTTTGACAAAACAGGACATTCAACAAACCTGAATGCAGATGAACAACAAATACACTCTATGTACAGAATAGCAAAATGCAAGTCCCTTTAAGTCACTGAGACTAACCAAACAAATTTGCCATCGTTTGGCCAGCTCTGCTATGCAAATTATCTGCAGTTTTAGACTAACCACCTTCATGTTAGACTTCCCTCCTATTCAAGTCCCTTGAAAAAACTGTTTTTCTGCTTCAGATCAGGCCCTGAAGCCTTGCACATTCCTCCATACTTAGTAGGCTGCGCAGCCAGTGCACTGCACTCCTGCTACAGCAGCGTCCTCCAGATCTCGGACCTCATGCACACTGTTAGACGTGCGTATGTAGTTAACCTTGAAAATTAAGCTCTTCAGTACAGCTGACTGACTTACACATCTCGTGTGCCAAATGAAAAAAAAATAGTAATATCAAATGACTCATGGGCAGCTTATTTAATTTGTTTATTAGTGGTCCTTTACTTGCCTGCGTGATTATTACCTCTTACGCAGCAAGCTAACTTCCTGCAGTAACAAAAACAATTCTTGGAAGATTTCTTAATAACTATAAATTAATGAAAAAAAAAACTCCTCTCACACAAAATCTTCACATTGAGATTTGAACTCCAGTATGACTCCTGGTGCTTTCTTTTCTTCCCCCACAGGTAACAGAAACATTCTATTTTAAAGACAAAAACATAGCATGCAACAAATGAATAAGCCTTATGTGCCCAACACATCTGCAAGATTTGGAAAGCATGCACGGAGGTCCCACGTATGTGTTTTAGTAATGGTTCACTTAAAGATTCCCAGGATCACTTGGTCACTTATCCTAAAACAGAAGGAATAAGTAGATGTGGATACTACTGTAAGCAGAGCCACCAGCATTCCCACACAAGTAGGAGGCTGTAAGACCTTTGTGAGGTAAAGAGCCACCCAGTGCACTCTGCCACAGCCTACATTTCACACAGATTAAGTTTTTATTTGTTTGTTTTTTATTTTTTGCTCCACACTCACATTTTGCTGCTTTTTTGTTTTGCAAAAAAACCCACTTCTTCAGACTGTAATCTCCAACAGCTTTCCTCCTATATAAATACCCTGACATGCTCTGTTTACTGTAAATTCCAAAAGCAGAATACAGCTAAATTAAAACACACGTATTGGAGTGGAGCTGTATGTTACATCTTCAGTCCCTCAGATATCGCCTGCCTTCCTTTCCAGAGGCTGGAGGGAGGCCCTCCTTTTAGCTGTGGAGCTACTTTAATTTTCAATTAAAACAGTTTTCATTATCTAGTAACATTGGTAAGCACAGTTTTTGTGTTCAGCCTTAAACTTTTTTCCATGTACCAACACACAGATGCACACTTCCATTTTGTTAAGTTGCTTTACCATCTGGGATCCCAACTTCACTCCCTCCTTCCCCAAAGGGTCCCAGTCAGGATATGGTGGGAGTCCCAGGTTTCCCACATCCGTGGCCCCACTGAGGGGCTGTTTCGGCCTTTTGGTGACCTGCACGGGTCAGCTCAGGTGTTTCGGCGGCAGGGAAGGCTGCGGTTCGGGCTCTTGGATGCCGTGTCGGCACGCGAGCACAGAGCTAAGCTGGAACCTTTCATAACGCGGCCGGGCTTCCTTGCTCAGACAGGTAGTGAGGGTGTGGGCACGAGGAGGCAGCTGGGCTGCTGCCAGCCCGGGACGGTGGCTAATCTGCCTCTTCCCTTAACCGACGAGGGAAGCCTCCTGTTAAACACCCACACTTTGGAAGCATTTGTCTGTGAGGTGTTTACACAAGCCCTGTTTTTGAAACTCCCTGGGTAAACTGTACCTTTGCTCTCCCTGTGCGTGTGCTGCAAGGGCCTTATTGGGCAGCGGGTTTGCTGGCACTCCTGGCCGAGGCCTGCGGCGAGGCAAGAGCCCCGCGCTGACATGGCGCCCACTGCGCCTCCATCACCACATCCCATCACGACCGAGCAGATGGACACGCCACACACAGCAACCTGCCCTAGCACAAAAGTCATGTAAGGTCCAACTTCATATGGGCAGCCAAGCTCTGTTCCTGAATGCCAGGGGAATTCTGAGATTAGCCGTAGCCAACCGAGGTGTTTGGGCTGTTAACATGAAATTGAAAGCCACCCCTTTTCCCCCTACAGTGTTTTGCAAAAAAAAGAAACTGAATAGGTCAATGCTAGAGGGACATCCTAACCAGAAACAGCAGACACATCCTGCTGCTATTGCTGAGCAGCTTGACTGGGGCTCAGCAAATAGTGACATAGCTCACAAGCTTCTCCTGAGGCTTGGAACAGCACAGAATACACCGACTCCCTGCACTCCATAAACATTATTAAAATCTTTTAAGTATTAATAATCCAGCCAATCCCTTGTCCCTCATACTGTTCCTTCTAGGATACAGTTTGCTATTCTTAGCAACACCTTTTTTTTTTTTTTTGTGTGTGTGTGTATACATGTTACACATCAGGTTGATAATTAGAGCAGTAGGGAAGTATTAAATAAACCATACTGTCCAGCAGGATTTTTTGGTTTTTGGCCAGAAGTATTATTGTTATTCTCCCCTATGGTTTACATTTGTTTTGTTGGTTTTTTTTTTTTTCCTTAAAACGTCTAAACAATGTAAGCATTCCTGGAAAGTATTTATGTATTTCTCTTTTACGTACTTCCTCCTTTTAAGTGCTTCGGTCTTGCCTTCGACTTTCCCTGCACTCCCAGGTCAGTGTGCAGGCAGCACTAGTCAGGCAGTTTACAGGAAAAACAAACCCAGTCACAATCTCAGTTCCTACGTCGTTTTTTTTGTCCTGCAGCTGCTAAATCCTGACCCCTTTCACATGCCCCCAAAGCTTGGACAACCCCATTCATGTCACTCCTCTGGAGACTTCCCAACCACCTCCAAACTTCCCCCTCGCACATTTTAGTTCACACTTAGTTTTAGTTCACGCCGCTTTGCTTCCCCACTCACGTCGTATTTCCCAGGTGTTAAACCCGCAGAGCCACCCGCTTCTCGAGCCAGGCCACGCTGGAGAGGCCGCACGCCCTGTGAAGGCGCAGCCTTCAGCCCACGGGGAGCGCGCGCAGGCCTCGTGCTCGGGGCGCCCACCGAGAGCCCCGGCTGCGTGTCGGGCCCAGACGCGGTATGAAAGCAGCGCCTGACGTCCTCTCCAGCACAGCCTGGAGCTCTCTGTGGTAGGGGCCATCCAATGCCCTTGCTTCAGGGCAGTCATTAACCCCACTATCAGGAGGCTACCAGAGGATTTACCCAAGGAAACAGTTTCCTGGCAGATCCTCATTGTCTTTTTCCAGTGTGCTACAAGCACTGCTGAGTTATCCAAGAGTTTCTTGGGGCAGCTCGGACCAAGCAGGATTTAAACCGCTATGGGTTCAGGGGAGAAAGCCCAAAAGTTTCAGCTGGCATTTTGGGAACCACACCAAAATCCCATGCAGACCCCATTTTAGGCACCTAACACTTTTTTTGGCCTAGCCAGGACCATCTTGCCCAGACTCCACCCTGCCCCACGGCCACCATACGCAGTCTGGGGAAGCCAGAGCTGGTGACAGAAAGTGAAAGCTAATAAAAACACGAATCTCCCCATTCTTTTAGAAAGTATCGTGTTTTTAATGAATATTCCAGCTTTTGGTTTCTATCTTCCTCCCTCACTAGCATTCTAGGGGGGAGAAGGTTTCTCTTTCATCAGCTTCATGCACACTGTTTCCCATCAGGAAATGTCTACGGGGCAGACACTTCAGAGCAGTGTTTTCTCGGAAGAGGGGTTGCCTGGGATTTCGTTGAGCATTATCAGAGTTTTATGTTACTCCTAAATAGCTAAAGCTTAACTAAAGATGGTTAAATTTAATCCAGTTTGCTGTAATATTCCAAGACTACTTTTGTTTTTCCTAACAATTGTTAGTAAAATAAGGGTAAAGCAGCAAAGAAGCATTGCCACAAAGCAGCTGATTTAGATGAGGGTAGGAGAGTACAAAAAACAAACACAATCTCCTTTAAGCCATGGTATCTGCAATGACAGGAGAAATGTGAGTTTAAGAACATTAATAAAAATATCAGTAGTTAGTGGTTAGAAATTATGCACCTCCACCTAGCCATTATTTAGGGCACGTCTAGCTTTGGGGGAATGGCAAAAACTGATAATTACTTTCTAACATGTTTTTTGCCATTTTATGTTGTTTGACATCAGCAGGATCAAACATCGGACAAACAATGAAAAAGAACAGAGCCTTTTACAGCCTTTGGAGTAGTGGCTTCTTTATCAAACTTCTATGGTTCTTAGTACACTTTACTGAAATTAAATGTATTTGAATACTTCTGGCATTATGAATTATTAACTAATTAGTATGCCTAACTTGTCACTCAAAATATAGTTTATGAATTGTTTTGCATTACTTAAGTAATCCCTGACTTCCTGCTGTTTATTTTCCACATTGTGGTAGAAAAGAGGTCAAGGTACATGGTACAATTATGATTTATTGATTTTTGCTGTGGAAGGGTAACAGTCTTCTTGGCAAGACTTTACTTTTCAAGTGGCTTAAAAGAAAAGCTATTAGGCAATGACTAATATTGTAGCTCTAATTTAACATGATTAAATGGTTGTACTGTATTTGGCAGCAACCGGTACAGTCTGAGAAGCAAGGAATCAATTACAGAGTGATGGGTACCTTGGAAAGTCTGAGAAAGAGAGAAAACCCCATTACTTTTGTTGAATAGAGTTTGCAGTTTATTTCAATCCGATAGAAAATTCATGTCACATCACTATTTTTATTAAAGTATTAAAATATGAAAGTCATCGACTCACCCTTTTCAAGTTAGATTGCATTTAGACCATTAAGGATGCACTGCATGCTAATTTTCATAGTGTGCTCTACGGAAATCTTCAATGATTTTCATCCTTCCCATTGATGAAGGACAGTTTCATGGGGTCTCTGCATAAAGAAGCTGTAACTTCAGGTGTTTGCGTACTGGCAGGCTTGCTTTAAACCTCGTTACAGAAGAGCTGTGTTATGTTCATCTTTCCCGAACATCACTGGAACTGCAAAGAAATATCAAAGGAATCAATACTCCTGCCAAGGCTTCTCTGTTACATTTCAACAGCACCAGTTCCTTCCAGAGGCTCTTTGGTCACAGGAATCAAGAGGCACTTGCTCATAATAAAGTCTTTAAGGAGGAGCATTTGAGTAGAGAACACAGAGCAGTACACCTCTTTGAAACCCTGGAGGAATCATGTTGTCATATAATGTGTTAGCACAAGAGATCATCCAGGTGCCTGGCTGCTACACACCAGCCCTCTGCTCCAGTGCTACCTTTAACACCCCAATAACCCGCTGTCCCTGCAGACGGGATGCTGTTTCAAAGGAAAAAGTGTGCGCTCAACAGGCAACTCTGAAGAGCCAGGTGGCAATCAACTGCCACACGATCTGCTCATGCACTTAGCTAACTGTCTAAATCCCATTAGATGGGCAAGGAAGGTGCAAACCAAGTTTTTTGGCTGTTTTGAAAACTGAGCAAGCAGGCCACAGGGAAAGAAAAAGAAAAAAAGAAAGAAAACAGCACTCCTTTTCAGTCAAATGCATGTGCTCAGACTCCCCTTCTCAGTCAAACACAGGGTCCAAACATACTATTTTATTATATCCAAGAGCTCAAGAGTCTAGATTTGCCTATGATGATATACATACACCAGTGTTCAGTGCTCAATTCAACTACAGAATGATGATGTATGAAAGAAGGAAGATGACTTCACAAAGTAAGGAACTACTTAGCTTGTTGCCTACAACATTTTCCTTTAACAGAGAAACATGCCTGTTTTAATCATGGTCAGGCATTCTGGAGCACAGCAGGCACATAATAAGTACACTAGAATGACAGAGATTTCTTCTAGCATTAGTAAAAGGTGTGTCTTTAGCAATCTCTCCAACTTCTTGATGCATGCAGAAGCCTTCACACTTCTATTGCTTACCCAAGAACTGTCACATTAAGCTGCAGTTACACATTATTAATAGCTGATATCATTAATAATTGTGGATTTTTTACTTGAATAAGTCAAAGCTTAACTTCCAATCCTTCCAATAACTTAACAAAAATAGTGCCTTTGGGAGAAGCTGAAGTTTGATTTCACTGTGCTAGCAGGCTCAAACCTGTCATGTCCACATTGCATCCAGAATCAGTAAGCTTCAATTGGCTGCCCACCCAACAGACCCTTCCAACACACCTCTGCCTTGTAGTGTGCACGCACTAACACAGTGTGCATTACAGGGCCTTTCTGAGAGCCCAAGTGAGCTTGGGCGAGCACTGCACGGCAAGCACTGCACCGCAGGTGCTGTCACTGGGGCTGGCCCCACTGCCAGCACACACACCCCTGGAGAGGACTGCAGGAAGAATGCAGAAGAGGAACATGAGGTCACCAACAGACCTTCTGCCTCCGACAGGAGAATCTGAAATAGCAGGAGAAACACAGCCCTCCTCAGCCCTCATGGAAGTTAAAGATCAATCCAAGAACAAAAACAAACCTTAAACAACCCCTTCAAATCAAAGGGCACTCTTCTTATTGCCTCAGAGACAAGGTGGCCAAACAGACAGGATTCATCCTTGTATAACAGTCTGCTAACCCACCTTTATTGAGTATTTAATCTGGTTAGGCAAAGGTGTGGTAGTTTCACACCCATTTGCTCTCGAGGACTTGCTTACAAGGCAGCCAGCTCAGACTTTCCTGATCCTTGGCTCTGAGCTAGGCTGTCAAGGGCACAGGTGAGCCACACAACACAATATTCAGGGAATACTCCTGCCAGCCTTGATACTGGCTACTGTCAACACTGAAAAGACCCCAGCAACTGCTCACTCTTCCTTGCCTGTTCATCCTTTAAACACACACACAACACCCACTACATAACCACAAACACACACAGATCCTGTGTTTTTTACTTTGTGTTTGTCCAGCTTATTCCTAGCAGTACTTCTGTTACATGCAGGCCCTGCAGGGGATCTAGAAACACACTTACTTCAGAGCATAGCTGGAGCATGCACTGCCCACGAGCCTTCACAGTCCCCAGACACAGCTGGGGGTGCCCATGTGCAACAAGTGCTGCTCTGCTACTGCACCTTCTCTAGACACTCATCCTCAAGATGCCCTAAGTGTAAGCAGAGTTTTCAGTGTTTTTTCTCTGTCCCACCCAGACCTACAGTCTGAATCCCAGGAACATCCCTCTGAAAGAAGGTCATCCCTACATCATGAATTTGGTGCTAACCAGAACCCCAGGGATTAGCAGAATTCAGAAGATCCAAGTTGTCATCTGGGCATTTACCAAGGCTGCTAGTCTAAAGGGCTGTGCGTAAAGGACTGCATTCTTGTTGTCTACCTCATCCTTCTCCTTTAAGTTCACTTACATAGCTGCGACCTCCAGTCTCGTCAGTATTCTCTTTTCTTTGTGACTTTTATTGCCTTTTCAGCAATACTTTCCAGCAAAAGCCTGGACCTAGGACATATTTACTCTCAATGCTCTGGAGAAAATAAGTTTCTTCAGTGCCTCATATAGATCTATCAGCTTCAGGTGTGCTGAAGGAGAAGTGATATTTGAGGAATGAAAGCAAATCCCTACCACCCTCCTGTTATTGTTGTAGAAAGCCAAAGCCAGACTAGCTTTAGGAGCACTGAAACCAGGATGATGCACGGGATCACAGATGGACAGACAGAGCCTGAAGCTTCTGGGTTACTGCTAGTGGGCTATGAGCAAGCGAGTTCAAGAGAGACTCTACCACCTGCATATTGCCTGTACAGATGGTACTTCTGTATGTGCGTTATCTCTGAAGTGAAGTTTCCACAAGTTTCTTTTGACAGGAGGGACAGCTGCCAGGTTGGAGACCAGGTGCACGTTAATACAGAGGATCACAGAGAGACAGCTGAGTAATGGGGCACGAGTGCAAGCTCAGATATCAATATGAGTGCTCAGCTGTAATCAAGTATTCTTAAAAGCTAACATCAGTTATTGCATTCTGCTCTCTTTACGAACACTGCAATCACCTAATAAATTCTTATGTTGAAATAAAAAAGTTATATTGCATTTTTAAGGAAGATTTGCAAATGAAGTTTCTGTGTATGTAAACCAACTATCATTCACATTCACAAAATAAATCAATTAAGATGAGCTTTTAAGGTCTATAAATATAAAACATAATATCTAAATTCCCTGACTAGAATTTAAGAAGTGTTGCCTGAGCATAACTGGATCAGCATCTGACCCTGAGAAGATGCAGAGCAGTCACTGGCAACTGTGTGTTGTTGGTACAAATAAAGACAATCACTGCAGGCTAAATATTGCCACTGCTAATAACCCAGCTAAGACAATGACACCCACCGTCACAGATTTCAGCTTTGGCCTAATATGGATCTTATCAAGATGCAGTTGCTTTTCTTCTTCATATCTAGCAAGATTAGACATTTTAGTTCCCTTGCTTTTCTCCAATTATTCTTGCTATGGAAAAGTACAAATGCAAACAACTCATCAACTCATTCAATCCTGCCTCACGAAGAATCCAGTAAGTATTAAAGTGTAAGATTAATTCATAATAAAATACTGGAGCATTCACAAGAAAATACAAATCTGTCTCCATTACAGGGAACTATCCACCCCTTTCTTTCCCTCTCCCCCAGGAAAACTAGAAATAATGGACCAAAACATGTATTGAGCAAGATGTATTGCCACCACTCAAACTCAAATAAGGCAAAGGCAGGCCTTTAATTAGTTTGAACAGTTCGTTTTTCTTCTTACAGATACAAGATTAAAACAAGTTGAATTAACCTAAACTAAATGAATTCTGAGAATGTGCCACATGGAAACCCATAAAACTTTGTGTTTTTTATGATGTAGATGATACGTTCTTCATATGATATGATGTAGAACGTTCTCTCTTGTTGGCTAGTGCATCTGCAAAAAATCAGGCAGCATTTTGTGGAGTATTTGAATATAAGCAGAAAAGATGTAAATTGAAATAAAAACCTTGTTTCCTTGCTAATTCACAGTTTCAGAAAGCTAAGATATTTATTTCATTACATTAGGCTTAGTTTTACGAGAAGGAGAAAAATCTCAACTCCCATTTCCTTTGCAAGAACACGATTGTTTTTGTGAACAGTCAAGGCTCCTTTTCTGGGTTAGGAAAGCAAGATGATATTGTTTTTCCATTTACTTTCTCCTCCGGAGCACACTGCTTTTGAAAACGAGGTCCGCGTCCCTGGGGCCCAGTGGCGTAACTGTGTATACTGGCTTGGAGGATTTAGCCATCCATCTCCTGAGGCTACGTAGGATTATTTTCATGCTCAGCAGATTATCTTTACTGCTAATCTCCCGAAGTTTGTAATGAGCCATCCACTTTGCAAGTCAGTGGACTCACCAGTAACCGGCATCTGCCCTGCTAGTTCCTACACCACAACATGACTTTCCAGATGGGCTGGTGGGACAGCCGTGGTCTGCACTGCTGCTGCAGCACAGGCCCTGAGTAATCCTTCGTCCTCCTCAATGCGTGACAAAAGAGATCTCCTACCAGCAGAAATGCTGCTCTTCTTATTTAAGGAGTCAGTATACTGTTAGCCCTGGGAAACAGGGCAATCATTATTTAATCTGGGTCTGCAGACAGAAGCACCTAAACGCTGGAGCACCTGGTCCACAGAACAGACTAATTGGGCCTGCACTAGGTGCTCTGCATCTACCCCCGCTGCTGGTAGGGGAAGCCCATCTGCCTGAAAGCAGTCAGGGAACATTGGCAGCATGGATAAGGAAACAGCAGGAAGCTTCTGGAAGACGGAAAACACTGAAGAACTTGAAGATAAGGGGACTCTAATAGCTTCAGCTTTTTGCCTTTATGCTCCAGCCTCATTTTTCTCAGGCCAGCAGGCACCCACTGTCTGCCTCTTGAAGAACCACCTAGAGCCCACTTTCCTCTCATGAGGGATAGCTGAAGCAGGAGTGAGGTAGGGCACTGCTCAATAAGAAGCATGTGGTTTCAGGCCTTCTGCAGCCTGACAAAAACCAAGCTGGCCTCTTAAACCTTGAGACTATCCCAGTCAGCACACCAAGGGGTTTCCACTGCCACATCTGTGCCTCAGCACAGGAAGGGCTGCAGCATTCATGGGGACAGCACCATCCGGCCTCTACCAGGCATCACACAGTGGCACATGCGCCCCGCAGCTTGCGGGAAGCCCTGTTTGTCATTCCCTTAAAAGGGCCGTCTGCCCACTTCAACACCACGGGGAACAGCACGTCTTGCACCAGAACAGCTATTACATCAAGTAAAAGTGAATAGTGAATAGAGCACCTTTCCTGGAGGGAACGTGGACCCAGAGCATGGCTGAAACACTGAGCAGACAGAGCAGCCAGTGCCAGCCCACAGCCAGCGGCCTTGCAAAACGCCACACGTACAAGGAGCAAGCGGAGGGAGCACGGCGGTGCCGGGGCGGGCAGCGAGGGAGCTGCCCCACGCAGCGCCGCTCCACATGCCCCTCACCCCACAGGGTCTGCTGGTGCCTCAGTGGTGACCAGCAGGCAGCATGGGCAGTAATGCAGCTGCCCTTCACTGCCGACACCACCATGCGCTCCCATCCTCCTGCCTGAGCTGCAAAGGCAGTAGTAGCTTAACATGGCCGCCAGCCGCAGCGGGCATGCTTCCCGCTCCTTCCTCTGGGGCTCCAGATGCAATCCTGTAGCTCCAGATCGGTAAAACCTCATCCCCTTAGCATGAGTAGACCCAACACCTTCAAGCAGCTCTGCAGCCATGGCTGCTGCAGCTCTGGGGGAAGCAGCCTGCCCTCCACACAGCTGGGGCAGCAGGTGTGGGCAATGGCCACTGCTGGGAGCCTTCCGATGTGGGAGCAGCATGACAGCCCCATGGCTGCTCATGGCCTCCTGTCTGCCAGGGCCGTGGGGTCTAGAAAGGCAGCAAGGTGGCTTGCGTAGGCCGCGAGGAGGAGGCCGAGGAGGGCAGCCGGGTCAGTGTGGGGCAGTGGGGCGGCATGGCGGCAGTCACAGTCTGTGCGTCACATCCCTGTAGAGGTGCTTGCCAAGCCTGTGTCTCCTTGTTTATATATTTATATATATACCATAAATACATATATATGTACTTTCTCAAGGCTCCACAGTTTCCTGTTCCCTTTGACAGCTCGGCACTCATGAAGTCTATTTATAAACAAGGTTGCTGTAACTCGTTGGTAAGCATGTGATGACATCTGTCGAGCTGTCGTTTCAGCTGCTCCATGGGCGGGCAGGGGGTGCCGGGCGGCCCTCGGCCCTGGTGGCTCTTCCTTCTGGCACGTTCTTGGGCAGGAGTCGAGAAGGGCCCCGACACCAAGGGCCAGCATCAGAGCGGGAGAGGCGAAGGACTGTCCTTGCGGCCGCCCGAGACGTCCTTCGTGGCAGCGCCGAGCTTGGGCTGCCTTCCTATCTCGGTAGATCCGTGGCTGTGAGGAGGCGTGTGGGGAGGATGGGCAGGTTCCTACAGAGTGACTTTTGCTTTCCTTGTGCCTCCCTCCTTGCTTGCTGTCGGTAGTAAATGGCACACACTGCAGCATGGCCAACGGACCCAAAACGTAGATACTCAGTTATTATTTACAGGTCTCCTACTGATAAACAGTTCAGGGCTGTAGAAGAGAAGGTTTTGAGAAAGAGATTCCTGAAAACCAAGCACTGCCAAGAAGTGTTCCTGTGCACTGCAGCTGCATCTAGATTTTTAAGCTCATAAACAGCCCCTGGTGTCACGTTGGCCCATGCCAGCCTGCGCTGTCCCCCGGCGCAGCCCGGAGGGTTGTCCCCAGGGGCAGTTTGTGCAGGGTCGGCTGCTGCGGCAACACAAGCTGCTCAATGGACGGACGTGGGGCACCCCGTGCCAGCTGGCAGCGGTGCCAAGGATGGAGCCCTGTTAAAGCCACCAGCACTCCTTGTGTGCTTGTGGCATCAGGAGCCGCTGCCTTCTCCTCCTGCTCCTTCTCCTCCTCCTCGCGCCCCCGTAAGCACCGCTGAAGTCCGATGGAACAGGGAGATTTCAGACATCCTCTCTTCTTGCATCCCTCTTGGCAAGTGTATATCCCATGCCACATGCGTAAGTTTTTCCATTTAGGAAATGGAGAATTCATGCTTAACTTTGGTTCAGGAATTGCAGAGCCTCAAAGCCTCCAGGATAAACCTGTTTCATAATCTGGACCACAGTGTTTAAGTTTTCAAAATGATACTGACTTTGTTTTTATTACATTAAATTCCTATATCTCAAAGTTATTTTGTGTCTGTGTGTACAGAGGAACATGTACTTGTCTTTCACACATACTTTAAACTCATCAAAAGGTTTGCCAAAAATTGCTCTTTGCTCTGTATTAAGAGCAAAGCTACACTGAGTGTTACAGTTTTTGGAAATTACAGCATTCCTTGATGAAAATCACTGTGAATTTAGAGCAGTGGCACTACAGCACAGGAATGACCAGAGCATCTTCAAAGCCTGACTGTTGAGTTGGTGAAAATCTTGTCATTTTCAGGAAAAACACTTCTGTGCACTTTTGACACCAGCCATTGTTATGACACATTCCTGGGGCCTTCTCCAAGCTGCTGCATTTTAGCCAGGGAATGGAGTGAGAGTTATTAAATCTGTGCTCCCAAGTGCTGTGCTGACAGTTCCCAGAATGCACTTCTTTTTTTTTCTGGATCTCCGGGAGAGTCCTTCTGGCAATCTTTAATAAGAGCCACTGGCAATTTAATTCTATGAATAAAACCACCACCTCCAGGAAGAGCAGCAGGGCTGGCTTCTCTGTGCTCACAGTTCCTGTCAGTGCCAAACAATGTCGTGACGAGAGATGCTCCATCGCAGAAAACATTGCAGAGAAAACAGGGGACATTGACAAGTAATAAGAAAAAGATGAAAATAATTTTCTCCAAATCCTATGCATCTGTGAAGATGCTGTCTTTATCATGAACGCAATGACAACGTAGCTAAAAAAACAAAACTAACCTCGCCTCCCCCTCCAAAAAAAGAAAAGAAAAAGAAAGGAGAGGGGTGGTTCAAGCTACCACTTAGACAAATTTACACAATTTTCTCTTCAATTTCAGGAAATTGTTAGTTACAGGTCAATATCATCACTCAATAACACTTGAGTATTACATTGCCGTTATTTCAACTTACATATTTCGTGGAAGATAATTCTCAGCACTGACATGAAAATGGAAAATCTTTCTGATGTTTTCTGTGAAAATAAGTAGAATAACATGTTGAACTGAGCAGATTAAGCTTTTGATTAGCACACGCTTGCATGTGGTTATTGCAGTATGTATTACAGCCAGTAAAGGAAACTAGGAGGAAATTCTGCTCCCAGCTAACTGGAGACACATTCCCAATTGTCACTAAGTTGCATGAGTCTTAGTGAAGCAAAATCTATAGTAAGTAGTTCAGTGTGCGCAGTATGGACCAAACATCAAGGGAATATATCTGAAGGCAAGATTTGCCACTGATCTCGTGCAGTTTTCTAGTCAAACTTCTTCACAATAAGTCAACTTTACACACTATTCTGTTGTGCACACACCAGAGTCTTTGGCCTTAAGAGTTTTTAGTGCAATTTAATCCCTTGTAGATCAAATCCTTCACTGTGTAATTCTGTGCAGGATATATGGATCTCGCATATTGGAGGATAGAGCATTTGTATGCCACGATCAAAACCTGGATAAATGCAGGTTCTAAAAAAAAAAATCGAAATATTTCTGTTCGGATTCCTGATATGAACTGGCTTATTTTGAGGGAAGGGAAAGGGAGGAGAGGAAAATCAGACTCTTCCCTATTTGTCTTTCACCAAAGCATCTAAAAAATGTCTGTGAAACTTAGCATTTTTATTTACTTGAATATGAAATTATTTTGGACATCTTTACTTATTTCAGCATATAAATGATGACAAACTCCTGTGGCACATCTGTGATGTATGTATTCTGTGCCAACATATTCATGTAGCTTGCAAGGAGGTGGGGATCCTTCTCACAGCCACCTATGAAATCTTACCTGCATATTGCGAGCAGCACCCTCTATTCCTCAAAACACAGGGGATGGCTCCTATATAGAGATCATGGCCCCTTTATGGAGAAAAAAAAAAAAAAAGCCTCTTGAGTGCTCTTCGCTCTACAGCACAGAACAAAGTGTTGAGTAAGGTAGTCACCTTACCAGAGGTAACACTAGTGGTAATAGTTTGAAAGCTTTCTAACTGTGGATTCATTCATCTCGAGACACAGCAATATTGCCACTCTCTATCAATTTTTAAATCATCTTTGAGATCAGAGTACACAAAGAAGGACTCAGTCTTGCTAAATTTAAAGCAAGCCAACTATACTCCTGTCCAGGTGTGACTGTCTGGCACCTCTGAATCAGAACATACAGCTGCAGTGTTCTGATATAAATCTTTGCAGTATTTTGGCTATTCAAGGAACAGCAGACAGATAACAGAGACCCATGCTATTAAAACATTATATTTTCTACAGACACTATGTTTTCCTTAAAAAATTTTTAAAAAAGCGTTTCTGGAACAACAGCAAAGGTTGATCCTATGATCTTAAACCATGTCAGCACTACGTAGGAACCTAAAATTCATCAAATGCTGGCAGCAGACATCACCCTACTGATCTGCTCCAAAAATGCTGATACATTTACAGTAAATCCCTAACCAGGCCAGTTGTGCAACAAGCTGAAGTGACACAAAGTATTAACATTTATGGTGGTGAGTCAAAATCAAACAAACATCCTTCTTTTATAAGCTTTCTCACAGCGTGTAGTAGCATGTAGTTTAAGTAATGAAACATCTGTTACAGGCCTAACTCTCTTGCAACTGAGCAAGTGTTGCAATGATTCTCTAGAGCTGCACTTCACGTTAAGGCTTTAGTGGATAGATGAGAAATATCAGCTATGGCCAATGCTTAGCTCAGTTGATTCTGGGGAGAATAAAATAAAATAATAAACCTTCAAGAGCCAGCTTTCCTCAGTAGAAAATCAGAAAGTGTGTTTTCGTTATGTTGAAAAATGTCCCGAACTAATCTTAACTTCAGAGTAAGAGTCTTATTTCAATGGTACTTGCGACTGATTCAAGTGCCCAGAGTGACCTTTTCAGCAGATCTAGGTATAGCCTGATCCTGTAGAAAATGAATTATAAAATATGCTTGGGTGATTCACTCTTTTATAAAGTAGTATCCGTAATGGTCCAGATGCTGTGCATCTAGTTTTAAAGGCCTCTACACATGCACATAGGTCTCACTGACTCACTTACAGTTCATCATACTGTTCATGGTGACACAAGACTCATTTTTCCCCACTCATCCCCAGTAACTTCTGCTGCTGACTGCAGATTTGGCCCTGTTTGCTCTGCAGCAACAAAAGTTAGGGCAGAGCTAACAAAATGGCTGTGAGTCAGAAATTAAAGGCTTGATGCTGCAAAGTATATACTTATTAAAGATAGACACATTCTTATTTCCGATCAATGCAAATAGATACTTAAAAATACTTATTTAAGGGCTTTGCTGACAGGACATAGTGATTGGTTTCTATGAATGCTTTGCTAAATGTTAATGTTACCTGTTTAAAGGTAATGACTTCTGGAGATGAGTGATAATTTCGAACTTTCCTTTTCAATCCTAAAAGTAATTACAGAATTAGGACACTTTTTTTTTTTTTAAATCAACAAATAATTTGATGTAGAAAAAAAGAACTTGTGTATATAGTAAAAATTGCAGAAAGGTTTCCATAACAAAGGCTTTCTATTATAAAAGGAGGCTTTTGTTTAGAGCTTGCTCAACTTAAAGCCTTTAGGCAAGTTTCTGAAGTAGACATGAAAAGTTTGCTTCTCATTTACTGTATTTCTCAAATATGCTCAGAAATGGTCAGAGGAAAATTCACTTGGCCTCCTGCTTTAATGTGTTTTTCTCCAAGAGTGTGTGCAGAAGCAGAGTTAATGATTCCTACAAGCTCAGTCTGCCTCACCCTCTCAGTTCTGCAATACTTGCTCGGTATTTTTTTTCAAGGGAATAACTTTTCCTGCTCGTTTATGACCCCAGATTGCTGATCTGACCCCATCTGTAATGCGATACTGAAACCCTTCAATCAGAACAGGGATATCTGTGTAGCACCCACAGAGATTAACAGAAAGTTCAGCTCCTTTGAATTCTTCCCCTAATCCTGCCAGAAAAAGAATTTAACATCAAGAGAACAATAAAGTAACACAGTCAGCAATGTACAGTTACCCTGCAACAAGCTTTATGGACCGACCTCATTCTTGTCCTTCCCTCTGCTTCATATCATTACGTATTTTACCATGACAGAGTTTGAAATTTAAGCTCTGGGTCAAGCCTGTCTGCAAAGTTCACCAAATCTGGTTCTCAAAACCAGTCAGAATTATACAGTTTAGGAAACTTAGAATTTTGCAATTCAAATGCTTTTCTGTCAGAGAAACAGAGTGTTTCTATCATCTTCCAATTCCATCAAGAGTAAGCAGAAATAATAGACTTTGTTGTATCAAACGGACTCTATTATTTTTATTAAACAGTGTTACACATACAGGTTAATTAAAAAAGCTACAGTTCACAAAATATGTGCCTCTAGCTAGAAGATACAAATCTAGGCCAATTGTCATTATATCTGACGATGTTCAGTCACTGTAAAGTTTTACAGCTTATTCTCAGATATACAAAAACACATGCTTTGTTAAAACGTTCAGTACAACTCACAGCATTCTACTACACAGCTTCATATAGGGTTTTAGTGCAAAAGGAAGTACAAATATAAAAATACTGAAGTTTGAATTAAAAAAAAAAAGCAGGAAGTTAGAGATGAGTGTCTGCTATAGGTATTCTTCTAAGCTCTACGATCTGGGAGTTCGCCATGCTGCCGCCATCCTGGCTGCCGTGGCAAGAATCATTATCACTGACGCTGAGACCTGCACCTGGAACACAGAAGCCAAAAGAAGGATCAGTGAGAAGCACAGAAATGCTCATTCCACCTCCTAGTATGTAGCTGCTCGGCTTCACTCGCATTATTGAAATTCTTCCCTTCCCCACAAGAATACAGCAAGTTTTCCCTTCCCGGTCAACAATTCCAAATTCACAGTCTGTAACTCCACTGACGTAGTTTCGTACCATCCAGATACACTTTTCCATACTTCCACTGTCAGTCATTTTCATTGTCTCAGTTAACGGCACAATAGCTATTCAGAGGTTGCCTTGAAATCACAAAAGTGTAAAGGAAGGCTTGGCTTAGACTGGGTTCTTGGTCTGACTGTTAAAATCTGCTATTTCCAAGAATTTCTTCACAAAGAATTTTTAATCATATAATTTCCTTGTTAAAGTGTAATTCCAGCTGTTTTAATACGATTGCAATTTCAACATTAGAAAAGACGCTGTCTAAATATTCCTAAACCCACATTTGGCTCAGGCTCGTGTATTGTGCTTTTCTTCTGTAGTGAGAGAATATGAGACTTGGGTTTATGGAGACTTCCAAGACATATCTGGAAGAGACCTCAAGAGGCCACCTTGTCCATCCTTTTACCCAAAGAGTACTGCTAGCAAGTTGCCTCCTTGTACTTTTGCAGTTGGATTATTCATGTGAAGGTAGTTCATTTTCTGAAATGTGCATTTTTTCATACTACTTCTTCATGGAGTATCTGTTGGAAGTATAAACTTCAGTGTGCCTTAGGTCCTTCTGTGTTTGCATTGCAGAATAAATTAAAAACAAAATACAAAGCTCTTGTTAGGCATTACAGCGCTTGGGCTTCAAATTTATTCAGAACTGCACATCAATGTAATTAGGTGTGATTTCAAAACAGACTAATGTCAGATATGATCTTCCAGCAATGTCATTTACAAATAGCCAAAAGCTAGGAACCTTATTCCATTTGGAGAAAAGTATCTGATCCGTAGCTACATTCCGCTCAGCGGAGTTACAGAGCAATGACATTTGACTCAACAAGCATGGTATCCTGGGACAGGCAAGGATTTATATTTTTATATTAAAAAGATTCCTCAGAAATTCCTATCAGCTGTACAGCGGAATCTGCTTTTTCCCTCTTAGTTGACATGCCAGGCTTTGGCTTGCTTGGCAAAAAGTAATTTCAGCTTTTGGAGCTCCTAATTTTTTATGCCTCCAATTGCTCCACTTCTATTAATTTTTTCATAACTTTCCTCCTGCAGAGTGGAAAAGAAGTTAGCAGAAGGGCAGAGTGGTCAAAGGGAATGAGGATGCTCACTTGCTCTAAGAAGTGAGGCTGAAATCTTGAATGTGGAGATGGGTTTAGAAAATAGAACAAACTGCAAGGTTGGAGCAGTGAAGAGACCCAGGGGCATAACTACAGTGAAACAGAGTTTACTGGAAAGAGCCTCAAGCTAGTGGAGACCTGCATAAGACTTTCCACTCTGCAGGCTTTCCAGAATAGATCTGGTCCAGGTACGAGGGCCTTAACTCATCAGCAGTGCTGCACAAACACAGCGTGTCGCATCCAGGCAGAAAGTGGGATTTCTGCACCATGATCCTTCTCACATCCAGGTCTGGAGTTTGGGTAAGTGAAATGATGCTGGATTTATTCACATCTGCTAGTTTACACATGCTGTTGGGTCTGCATGACCCAAAGTCTTTACAGACCAGGGATTACTGTCAGATATGACAAGAGTAAAGAGTTACCTGATGGACGGAGATATCATAAAAAAGACAGAAACATTCTTACCTATGACCTTGAACAAGCAAGACATAATTGCTTGCTTGCCATACTTGCTCATCTATAACGTTACATGCATTTTTGAGCTTTTCTTTGAATCATGATCCTATTGACTAAGCTGTTAGAAAGTCCTGTTAGAAAAACAGCAATTGCATCAGGAAATGATTTTTTTTTCTTAACCTCTCTCAAACTGTTTTAGAATAGAAACATGAGTGAAATAATGGTAATAGAGAAGGTAAATCAGGCTATTATATTTACCATTTGATGACAGAAGAATAAGGTAGTATTTGTGAAGTAAAGGAGATACTTTAAATGGAAGAACATAAAATATTTCTTATATAGCATCATTAGCATTAAAACTTATGCTCAAAACTTTCATCTAGGCTACAAATGGTACAGATTTCAAAAAGGAAAAACATAAAATGACTGAAGACATTTACACCTATATTATAAAAAAATTTCTTTGCATATATTCACAAGCAACCATCTTCAAATGCTGGAGTAAGAAAGATACTTCTCTTGAAGATGATTACACTGCAGTTGTTTAGTGTGGGCTTCTTTGCGGAATCTAGTGGTGGTCACTGTGCAAAGATGAGATACAGGAGACACCAGACTAATCTGGTGTGATATCACATATATTCCTGAATGTCACACACACACACTTTGTGCAAAGTTAGAGGTGATTGTTTTGGGTTAAGCAGTTTCTTATCAGGACCTTGATACATCTGAGGTTGAAGTGGTCTACCTTGGCCTTACAACCGCCTCCTTCTCCTGCTGATCCATGGGCAAGTATTTAAGAGCAGATCCTTTTTAGGAATGAAAACTGAAATGTAACCAGGATACTGAACTACCAAACAACTGGCAGAGCAGGAAGGGTAGGACTGTTTACATGGTGCTGTTTCATAGAGTTCATAGGTCCAGCTTGTTCCCAGATCACAGCACAATTTAAACACAGGCATGTCCAAAAAAGTAGGTGGATGGTGGATAAGTAGCCAAGAGTGCTATTTTTTTCCACAGTTTGTGAAGCAATTATTTCAAGAAGAGTACAAAAGAAAATGCGGCCTTTTCTTCCTTTTGTATCAAAGGACTATCTCTAAATTGAAAAGTCACGGCTTGCTTTGCAAAACGAGCAAGATCCCTCCAGTGACATCTACTGGTTGCAACCCTTAATCAGCACATTCCAACACTCGGGGAACTCCAGTTGTTATCAGTTAATTGACAATTTAATTAACGATTTAATCAC
This sequence comes from Tinamus guttatus, assembly GCF_059628265.1. NCBI lineage: Eukaryota > Metazoa > Chordata > Aves > Tinamiformes > Tinamidae > Tinamus > Tinamus guttatus. The sequence continues at coordinate 362,981 of NW_028288596.1, read as the reverse complement.
AAATTTGCACTACAACATTTTAAGGGAGATGGAGATTGCTTTGTAATTACAGTATTCATACTTGTAGGGATTTATTATTTATCTCATGAGCACTTACATCTTACTTTTCTAAGTCACTCCTGAATTGTATTGCATGTGTAAAATGTACTAGACATAAAATTAATATGCTACATAGACAAAATTTATTTCTTCCGTTAGAGCCTTGACCCTACAGACATGAGAGCAACAGACATCCAGACTTCTAAGAGGAAAGTTCAGATTTGATTAGAAATGCTTCCTGGATCTTACGGAGTCATGTTCAACATCCAGATGTTAGCAAATTTGTGAGGAATCACAAATGAGCGGAGGAGTGAATAACAGACTTCCTCCCCTATTTCTGTGAATGCCGCTTCAGAATGGGGAGAAGTAGCAGGGCACAGGCAGCAATCCAGCACTTTGCTGCCATCCAGCATGGATCTGTTTTGTAAGCATAAGACTTGTCTCCAAGCCTTGGAGAGCAGCTTGTGGCTTTGCCCAGATTCTACCTATTTCTGTTCAACTGGATCCCTTTTTTAACTACTGAAACCTATCCAACATGTAAAAAGTCCTTAGTTCTTACTAACCAGGAATCACTTTTATAGTGGGCTTTAGCCTAAATTACTGGCACCCACATAGTACTCTGATATCGACCTGGAAGGTGAGAGTCCCATTAAATTGTCTAGTAATATAAACCTTACAAAAGAAATCACAGAGACAAATGAAATCTAGTCCAAAATAACAGCATTTTTTAAAGTTAACTGGAGCAATTAACAATAAGTAATTAGTAAATGATTACTCTTTCCCAAGAAAGGGTAGAAGCCAAGCTTTTAATTCGTTTTAAAAGCCATAAATGAAATAAAGTAAATCTTCTAAGTCAAACTGATTATCATCCCGAGGGGAAAAAAAAAAAAGTTTTAGCATGTATCAATAGGCAGAACATATTCCTAGATTCTCTTTCCTGCAATAATCTTACATAATTTCCCTCATAAAAACTGCCTTGGAGCTTACTAACTTTCCAAAGGCTTATCATGGCATAACAGAGTTACATGCTGTGGGCACAATGAATCCTAATTATTTCTTTCTATATGGGAATGAGCATATTTGATGGAAAGGATAAATTCTCAGAGGCCAGTGTTTTATGACACAGGAAGACCAGCTTTTGGATTTCTGGCACCAAATAAAAATGCTGCTTCCATATGATGTGAAGTTTGCATAAAGCAAGCATAAAAGCTGGCCAAGAAAACATTGTAAACTGTACATTTTTTACCCAGCAAGAAATGCAGTTGGGTGCCTCACCTGATGCAGTCTGCATTTCTGGTTAATCTGTAATTAGACTCAGTACTCAGTATTAATGATTAGGACCTGAGGGCTAAGTGCATAGTTCTACAACACATTTCTTTAGCAACAAGGCCAGCTGTGCCAACGTAGCTATTTGCAGATTGGCATCGCAAGCAGTAATGTACCAAACTGCTGCAAGTTTAGGGAGAAAAAATGCTGTGCAGGCTTGATTTTTTCAGCCTGCATCGTTTCAGTCATTTGGTTTACAGCCACAAACGCATTAATATCACTGAGAGTGGCAAACTGCATTGCAAGGGTGGGGCATGAGGGCAGGAATGAGATTTTTTTAGCTTTGCTGACAGCAAAACAGATCCACGAATTATACCCTAATTTTCACTGATCGTGGCTGCCAGATTAGGCCTCGGGGCTACAGACCATGAGCATAAAGAAAACCTCAGACTGCTCCAAATTACATTAGCACAAAGGACAGATGAAGTGTAAAAAGGCATAAAGACATTTCTGCATATCCCTCAATTAGTGTGGATCCTCAGCCAACCTCTAGATTAAGAGCTAATGTTTTAACATAGCTAAAACAGAGCTCAGTTATAGATTGACAGTTTTAGGGAATGACAAAGAATGAAGGTTTCTGCTTCTGGTTACCGTGGGTAAAACTCGAGCAGTAACAGAACCAGCTTTCGTATTTTGCCACTGTAACCTGAAGCAATACCTTGCAGTTTCAGAGGTGACAAAACAGCTAATGTGGTGCAAATCACTTTCCACCTACTTTCCCAGGAGCTGGGATGAAAGAATTCTCAATCTACTGAAATAAAGTCACCTAAACAGGCTAAGAAGCACTTCATAAAGTAGAGGACTAACAGTGTGCCCTGAAGAGAAGGTAGCAAGAGGCAACTCGACTGCCCAAACATTTCAGCCCATTTAAGAAAAAGGCTGCTGGGCGCTTGGTTGCTGACTCCCATTTACTGTCTTTGAGCTGCTACTGGTTCCCTTCACCAGCTGAGCTGGACAAAGGCACCAAGCTGTTAGAGTGGAGTGGAGAGGAGCAGCAAGGGAAGAGACACAGAAGGAGAGGAGAAAGAGGAAGAACTCTGACTACAGTTCAGCAAACACTTAAACAACAAAAGCTTGTACTGTACAAATCGAGAAAAAAAATCCCACTTTCTATCACCTTTTACCACTTTTAACTGCATCCATGCACTTCCCTCCCTTGTATCAGAGGCACTTTGATTCCTTTAAAAGGCACTGAACTGGACTGGAAAGCAGATGTGACTATTAAAAAAACAAAACCAAAACAAAACTGTGTTTCTTATTTTTAGTAAAAAGCACTTTTTTTTTTTCACTTGAAGTCTTTGTTGAGCTACAGTTGAGCTCTATTGGAGGCAGTACCTAACAAACATTTACTTTGGTGGTTAGAGCTGCTCTAGCCACAGCTCTCCCCCTTCAGTCTGGCTTGTTCAGACGTCTGTGGGGCCGGAACCAGAGCAGAGCACTGGAGAGGAGCACTGGTTGGGCTTAGAGATAATCCCTTCCTCCCCTCTGACACTGCTGAGGGCAGGCTTCAGGCAAAAGAGTCAGCGCTGCAGTGGAACAGGTGATGCTTGCACTAGTAATGCGATCCAAAATGTTCTCTCAAACCACGCCCTGAGTGCCTGCTTAAAACCCTCCTCATTCAGAAGGCTTGTAAGAACAATTACAGCAATTATTAATAAATAAATATAAATGGCATTCACAAAAATTTAGGAAAAAAAAATCAAAGTTGGTTTTAGATCTGACTCTTCTAACAGGACAGAGTCTAACTAAGGATTGAACTTGAAGATTTAAATAAAAAACCAAAACATTAAATGCTGTATCAGGTTTTGTTGAATTCTATCAGCCATGAAGTTTAACTGCTACTGCTGCCTGCTAGACTGGCCTTTGACATGATCACACATGACTTAAGGCTTAGCTTTCCACACACTGTGGAGTGTTTACTGCAGTGAATAGGCCAACCAGTATCAACTGAGCTGCTTAAGACATCAATACACTGTGGTGGATGAAGGGAGTATTAAATACTGATGTGTTAAAATGTACTAGTTAAAAATCTTCTGAATTCTCTGGTTTCCTTTAAGATATTCAGACAGTGGAAAATGAAAGATAAAGTCAAAGGTACATACCTGGGTACCTACAGGGTTTGCAAATCTAAGTTTATGCATCCAGGCTTGAAAGTCTTGCCCCAAGCCTTTAACATTTTATTACATAGCAGCAGATTGCAAACAAAGTATATGTAGGTTTCAAAATATCCAGGTAAAATAATACAAGAATACAAATTCTGTGACAATGTGTATAAAAACTTGTTTTTCTTAACACTGCTTCAGTTATTTATTGTCCAATTAACTTCTCAATCAAAAGAGCTTTCTGCAATGGAAACAGTCCTAAGAAATATAGTAGTATGATTAAAACGGCTCCTCCATTAGCAAAATTCTCAGGCTTCCATGGAGGAAGAAGGAAAGGTAACTCCTGAAATTAGCAGCAAGCTGTCACAGCACTTTCACCTGCTAATTTAGCCAATATCTTGACCTTGCCGTCTTGAAGGCTCCATGGTATTCCAAAAGATCAAGCAAATGCCCTCCAGTCATGTGCCTGAGTACCTTACCAAGCTCATCCCTTTGTATTCCTCCTGGTGCCTGGGGCCGTGGGCTTGGGTGGTGTGTGCCAGATCTTACCAGTGACATTCTTTTACCTTGTCATCTGTTATCAGGTGTGCATTTATTCAGCCTAAAGCCACGCCTTGGCTATCAATTTATATTATCATCTCTATCATCACTTCAATGACCTGAAGTTTTGCTGGTGGGCTTTGGTGAGAGAGAAGATGAGCAATACTTAGCTGAGAACCCTGAGGGCAAAGAGTGGCATTTTGAAGACTTGAACTCCAGGGCAATTGAGAGGAATCTGATTAGAAAGGACTTGTTTTACAAGCGTATCTTGAGTGTGGGCACCTAGAGTGGCCTCCATCCCTTGTGTTCTCCAGCAGCTTTGTGAGCTAATCAAGTTGTCTGTTGTGCTTGGGCAGAAGTTCAGGAGTTTAACTTTCTAGGGTAGAACATTTTTTCAAGCCTAAATGTGTATCTGGCATGGAGAAATATAAATATTTTGTTCTATACTTTTAGGGAGAATCAGTAATTATGAAATAGTGCTATTTCTCACAAATACACATCTAATAAAGACATGTAGAATATATATATACCACATGTATGCACTTAAAAAAAAAAAAAAAGGAACAGAAGATAAGACCACCAATGGCTTGGTGGAGGCAGTAAGTTAGTACTTAAGTATTTATGGAAAAGTGTTCAAGCCTCCAGTTTGTTGCTAGTTTCTGTAGGTCTGTTTATCATCATGACTCAAATGGTATTTTTTCAGATTATTTTTCTTTATTATTATAGATAGTCTGCACAGTATTTTTAGCTCATGGAATAATAATTGAAGCCAAAACAATTTTGCTTTAGATTTTCACTGGTAATTAGATTACATTAACAGCAACTGAATCTCATGGAATGGTGACATTGCTAGAAGGAAGCACAGAGCAGTCTTCAAGAAATGAGAAGTGTCACTCACCAGTCTTTAAAGCAAATATCAGGTCATCAAATTCCTGTGATTCCTCATCAGCAACCAGCGAGCTGTTACTAAATCCTCCAGAAGGGTGGAAGACATTGCCATTTTGTGGACTCGGCGTGAAGGCAGCACTAGCTTGACTGGCAGGCTGCAAGGAAGCCCTCTCCCAGTCTGCTGGCACCTTTAACGAGTTTGAAGAGACACAGTAAGGAAGCACAGTAGGGAAAAGTCCAGTATACATATAATTTACATCATTATTTAGGATCCTTTCTTGAGATAACAAATTAGAACCTATTAGAATATATTGGAACCTATGACCAGAGCTGTACTTGAGGATATCTGTAGCCAAGCATTCTGTGATTTCTCTAGTGAAGCAAAGGGAGGAAAAAAAAAAAAAGCCCAGAATTTGATTACAAGTCATTTAACCTCATGCATGGCCTAGCTGGTTCTGAAAGTTAACATTTCCCTATTTTCCCTATTTCTGAACACTAGCTTCTAGTATAGAAAAGCTTAAATTAAAGCACTGAAATGTTCCAGTCAAAATATTCCTACTCATTCTTATCACTGCCACTTCCTCTACTAGATCCTGCCTCTCCCTTCTATAACCCAACACAAGCTTTTAAGTAAGCTGTCAAACTTTGAACATGCTGTTTTGCAGCCCAATAGTTTTGATATTTTTGTAAAATTACATCTGCAATAATTTTAAAGTTGAGCTGAAAGACAGAATTTCAGTTCATGAAAAAGGGGATTTTTTGAAAATCTATTTCCTCCCTAATTATGATGAAAAATCAAAATGCCAAACTCTAAGGAAAAAAAAGAAAGTGTATTTTAGGACAATCAAAACAGATCTGGGAGGGAGGAGGGGGGTCACTGTTCATCCACAACTCTGCACGCAGCATTTTGAGTGCCTGCCACACGGAGCTGGGAAGTCATGCTGCCCAGTAAACTGGGGAGTCAGGCATCACCTCACATGAGAAGATGAGAAATTTAACAGTATGTCATGGGGCAGCTGAGAAGCATTAGCATCAAGACAAACCTACAGTCAAGCAGACAGAGAAATGGGCAAAACAGCTCACAGGAACAGGAAACCAGGCCCTCTGGTTTCCACCAAAACCATTGCTGGAACTGACTTGTTCCACTGAAATATTTCAATCCAATTATATCAGTATTTTTCAAAAAGAGATGTTAGAAACATTGCAGTTCCAACTGATTGCATATCATCTCTGCAATTTTGCAGAAATTAGGCACAGCATGACTGTGGAAAATTAGAGACTTAAAACTCATCCAAGACCTAGAGTAAACTGAAAGAATTAACTTAGCTACTTTTGATAGCCCTGTAACCAACATCCATACTAAACTGCAGACTCAAGTTGAAAAAGTGAAATTCTCTAGATGGGATATTACAAGGTAATTTTAAGTCACAAGAACATTACCATGGCTAAGGATGGTGAAAAGAAAAAAAATCAATATCATGCAGAATTTCAAAAAGCAAAACAGAACAACAGCATTAGCAAGTGGTCATTTCATTCCTGTGTATTCCACTTAAATCTCCATTACACTTGTAATATCGAGGCCAACGAGGATGGACCAGGGTTACCTCCTCCATGGCGCTGATGAGGTTCTGGGTGGATTTGCTGATCTCTCCGCCGGCAGGCGGCAAGCCGCTGCCGTGCGTGAAGAAGGCAGAGCCAGCCGCGGTATGTCCATTCATGTCCACAGTGTAACTCGCTTTCACAGGACAGCAAAGCTGGTTGTGTAGGATAAAATATACCACAAAGACATAAAGACCCTAAAATGCAGGGACAGAAAAAAGCACATCAGTGTTTGAAATGGAGGTGTCTTCGATCACACCTGGAACCTCGTCTCAGCAAGGTCCCGTATGCTGTAGCAGATGTCTCTCTTCACAGTAACAGGCAGTGCTTCATAGCATTTTGGTTAGTAAAGAAAGATGTCAGTGTCAATTAGAGATTTGGAAATTAAAGAGTAGGTTCATAACCTGAGGCCTCTGGCAAAACATAATCCCTCTCCCCCAAAAGAAGAGTTAAGAAGAAAAATTATTATTTGGTTGAACCCACACAGTTGCAGAGCAAAGCCAAGCTCACAACAACAGAAGCAACTTAAGTTTCATAGCTGTCGTAAGAGGAAAAATGTGAGTTATGAACTTCTTTACAATAGAAGTTGGCAACTGGCTTCTAACCACATTTTTTTTTGTTCTCTTATTGACCTGCTGGCTCTTTACATACTTGCCCCAGCTTCAGTCTCACGCAAACTGCATTGCTGCCGTCACAGATACCAAGGAGCAGTTATAAATTAGAATTGCTATGAGATCCACTAATTCAACACTCTTTCATTTGTGATTACTACAAAGGCTCCTACTGTATGTCTTTGCAATTCTTCTTTAAAACTTGCTAATTTTGACCTTTATGCTTAGCCAAGAAAAAGTATCGTAACGACATCTTTTGTTTGCATAGAAACCCAGGGACTGAACTTCTAAATATGAAATGTGACTTTCTCTTTTTGATCTAATTCTTCAATTGCATAAATACTGAGGTAAAATAATTAATTTCAATTAGTCGGACAACCAATTCAGTAATTAATAAAAACAAGGTTGACCAAGAGATTACAGAGAGAAGACTTCAGGGTTCTTCTTCATTACTGCAATACAATTAAATATGACATGTTTTTATAATTCCCAAGTACTCAAGACTCCCCAAACCAATTGTATTAAATAAAACAATTTATTAGAAAAGTGTCAATAGGTACGAAAGCAATAACTGGGATTAAAAAAAGGAGTTTCATCTATTATACCACTATTCCACTTCAAATGGAAACAACTTTGAACATAAATTGAGACTGATTCCTTTCCACCCATGCAAAACAGACAAGATGATGCACAGATTCATAGTATAAACATAGACAAAAATATATGACAACGTGGTCTGTAATAACAGTCTAATCTGAAGATACCCATAACAAGTCAATGCAATTCAATGTGATTTCAATTTGAGGTGGTCAAAAGGATATGGAAATAACCTCACGTACATCCTATAAAGTCACACAACTCTACATGTCCAGGTTTTTTCTTCTTTAAAAAACTGTGTTCTCTTTTTTTTTTTATGTTTCTTTTTCAGCAAATTGAAAAACAAAAATGCCAAAACATACTTTAAAAGAACATTTTTCCCACTCTTCGACATTATTGTTTTTTATCACTAAGATCCAGAGCACTGAGAAACTTACAAAGGAAACTTCTTTGTGATACATGTAAATACATTCCAAAAAACTGAAATACATGTTGTACTTAAGAAACACTAAAAAGGAACTGAAATATCCTTTCATTCTATAAACAAATCCAAGGATTCCCATGTAGGTCAAGCACAATGGGACCAGCAAATGGATTTTTTTTTTAATGCAAGTTATTTAATGGATATGAAAAGAGATAACAATTCTAAGAAGAATGGGTAGCGGGGACACTGCAGAATTCAGAGCAGCCGCTGGCATTCCAGCCTCTAAGGACCTAGCCATAAAAGCCACCTATACATTTTAAGTGGGTTCGTAGTTTTCGAGCAAACCCATAAGCTGAGAACAACTAACTCCATAATTTTGTCTTTCTGAACCACGGAGACACAAAGCACTGATACAGAAGGCCCATGTTACATCAGACTCTTGTATACGGCCCTCAGTGTGGTCCTGCTTCCAAAAGAAACAAACAGGGAAGAGAGTGCTAAAATTATCTCAAACTGGAGCCCTGTATGTGACAACGAAAAGAAAAAAAGGGCTATAATATTAGGGAATAGATACTTGATCACACGGCCACAGGGGCAATTAAACAGGCCCCCCAACTTTTGAAACCCCAAAGAACTAGGCATCTATTATTACTTGTTAGCCTGAGCCTCAGTGTCCTTCCTTTTGTGATTGTATTTTTGTTCCTCAGTACTTAAAATTGGAGTTATACCTGAAGATATGGAGATAAGGCCCACTGTAATGAGTAATAAAGTATTCATTGTGGTAAATGAACAAAACCAGACAGTCCACAGTCCATCCAGAAGTAAGATATGCTCAAACAAGTGAAGGTCAAAGCACAACATGTGCATATATGCATCAATAAGCAGATTCAGTGGTTGGATAACAGGTGAAAATTGAACTTGGTTAATTTTCAGTGTTTTGAGACAGTGCACCCAAGAGGTGCCTCATGTTTCACTCTTGCTGCAGCACTCATTTCATTAATCTAAATCTGGAGAGAGACTGACTAGATTTGAGCTCCAGAGTTCAAACTGTAAACTGACCTTTTCTATTTCACACTAATATACCCTTGATACAGGAGCTGGCAGTAATCATACAATAATTTGTCAGTTATCCACAATACACATTTTCAGTTAAAGACATTTAAACTCTATCTTGTCAGGCCAAACCTTGTCAGTAACAAGCAGCAGAGATACCGGTTGGAGGCATCAACAGTGAAAGAGCACAGGAATCTGTGCAGTACAATCTTCTGATCCCAGCAGTTGTTAATACTGGAAGCTGAGAAGGAAAGTCAGTCCATGTAGCTCAGTGAACTTCCACAGATTGATACATACTGGTGATGAGTCTGTTACCTAATGAGTAAATTGACTCTGGGAGGTTATTTTACTTGCTTAGGGACTGAGCAGTCACTGAGTTAACTGAGAAAGAAAAATTCCGAGTTTTACATCTCTCACCTTGTAAAGTATTACAGCACTGCATTCCAAACATAAATTTATGAAATTGTTTCAGTTATATCTAAGAAAGCCAACACTCCTAAGGCGCTTACATCAGTTGCAAAGGAACTGTATTGTTGGGTAGCAGATTACTTGCTTAGCTGGAAAAAGGGTGTATCCTTCTTTGACACATACTCCTACCAAGGTCTCGGGGGTCGAGAATATATGCTCTGTAGAGACGAATCACTAGGTGCCATCACTACTTTGTGTAGCATCCAAAACATGTCATGGTCTTATTCAGACTACTCTACTCTTCTACTAAAAACCATGGCAATTGCATTTCGAGATATCAAAATAAGGCAGATGACCCTTCCTAAACCATACAGAGTTGCAACAATCAACACTGTGATGCCATGGGTAAGCTGTATCGATCTCTGCTCATTTTAGCACTAGCAGCTACCAGATTGCTTGCTCGGAAGGAACACAGGAAGTACACGTAGAACACCCAGGTTGTATCACTGAACCACAACTTTCACAGTCAAAAGAGTTAGTTTTCAAAAGCACTAGTCTGAAAATCAAAATAGCCATCATTATATGCGATACTCATAATGTTCTTTTAACTTATGCCCTTAATAATTTGAAAATGGCCCTAAATAAAATATTATAAAATAAGACTGTTAGCATATTAATATGTGTTCCACGGGGTTTATTGTGAATGGGTTTGGCCACATTGACACCACCATCTTTAAGCCAGCCTGTAGAACCTACCTACTCATGTCTTAGCAGATACCACCCAGTGGTACTCCAACAATACTTTTCCCTGTAAAAAAGCACAGTCCTTGATGGGCTGGACCAAGCATGAAATGGAGAGTGTTTTCTGACAGGCCTACCAGACTTGCAGGATGTGCAGAGAAGAAGTCCAACACTCCAGAGGAATCGGAAGAAGTAGGTCTGGGTAGAAGGATCTTGGATGTTATCAGCACAGATAATGATCTCTCTATTAAAAAGTTTCAAAATGTATGATAATAGTAATTCCTTATTCTTGAGAAGAATTAATTCCACAGTTTTCACATAAACAACCAAACAAACCCTCTCAAGTCTGCCTGGCACCAATAACCTCTGCTGCTGCATATAAATCCAGAGCTGTTGTCCTCATCTCACAAGCATGCACAGGGTGGCCAAAAGAAACTGTTTGGTCTTTCAGAGAAAAGTGTGATGATTCCTACCCTGCAAAGCCTGGCCCAGGGATGCTAGAAATAGACAGAACAATTAAGCTAAAGAACTAGGGCTTTAGAGGATTTATCCGCAACACTAAGTAACTGCTGTGGTCTGGGACCACAGGGCTACTTACAAAGCACTTAATCCCATGTCATTTACAGTTACATTATGCTAGTAGCATTAATACTCTTGCTAATGCTATAGCAAAAGATAAGAGGTGAAAGTGAAAGCTGAATATGTCGGCTCTGGAGAAAGGGAAGAGCAGTGCTTAGAGCAGGCAAGTAGACTCCTGAAAAAGTGGAGGGACAGGCAGCTTAAAATTCTTCTCAAACATGTCCAGTGATTGCCTGAAAAAAAAGGTGTGCAAACCATTGTCAATAATGGCTGGTATTTATTTTACTGGTATTTGCTGATGGAAGACAATTCGGCTTTTGCTATTTCATTACAGCAAGTTGAGCTGTACTTCTCCGTTTATCTACCATATCTGCTCTTTTGCACAGTTTTATCAGAGAAAAAAAATCATCCAGAAAAAAACAGAGCTTAAGGAATTCCCGCACAGCAAAGTGTCCACTGGGGACTTTTTCAGCTAGTGCACTGGGAACAGCTTTGATGCTGCTCTAGATTATGTCAGATGCTTCATATTTTGGGCTGTAGTTACTCACTCTTTAGAGGAAGAAGAGAGGTTATTCTGCTACCTTTCATAACTTATGGGAGGGTTATATGCATTTATGCATGTGAGAAGAATTCTCATATATAACAACTAGAGATATGACAGTCCTAATTTATTTATTTTAAATCACTGAAGCTTTGAAACACAAAGGAAAATCTGCAGGAAACTAATAAATGAAAGAAAAACTTCTCTAGGTCTCAACAGAAGGACCGTATATATTTTATACTTTTATGAGAGCACAGGCAAACCTGATGGACATTTGACACTTGTATTCCTTCTCTCCCTCTCTCTGTCCTCTCACTCTGCATGTTCCAAGTCACGGTGCTGCCACTGCAGCGTGTCTAAGCCTGATGACTGAAAAAACTCTGCTAGTAATGGAAGGATACAACAGACTGGAGGCCATCAACAAACTGCTGGGGCTTTTTTTAGCAGTTTTTTCCTCACTGAGAAGCAAGATTACTTCCTCCATTATTGTCATTATTGTCCATTAATTGGTCTTGTAAGACTTTTATTGCTCCAGTAGAAACAAACATAACAACACATTAGCTATTTCTTTAGTAAAATCTATCCCACTTCTCATACATATATTTTCAGACAAGGCAGATATATACTCTTGCTGAAGCTGAGTAAATTCTGTGTTTCCAAAGAGAAGTGGATTCAAACAAAGCCATTAATAAGATCCCCCATATGCCTATTTTCAAACCCGTCCATTTTAGGGGAATGGATTTTCTATTTGTAAAACTAAAGTATCTGTGCAGGACTTCTGGTAGAGATTTGATTTGCAGCAGTTCCTCAACCCATTTCAGGGTATTTACCAGCACTAACACAAACCAATGCACACTGTAAGTGCATTTTTTTAGCTCACATTTTAATTAGGAAAATTGCATTTGATATCTATTATTCGGGAGACTATATATTTAAAACATGCCTTTGCAAAAGAGGGTAAAGCAAAATGAAAGTTTGTAAGAGAAGGTTGAATCTTGTGTTAGATCAGAGAAGGACCTCTGTGTTGAGAACTGGTTCTTTTTTTGTATCGATACCCTTAGATCACCATGGCTACAACATGGCTTTTATTTTTAAAGCTACACATTTATCATGTTAAAAAAAAAAAAAACTTGATGTTTGTGACCCTCCCTGGGGATTTTACTAACTTACTGGAAGTTCTCAGGTTATAGACTTCTGTTTTCTTGTGTAGTTTTCCATCACTGGCCAGTCACAGCCTGCTTTGGATTAACACTGCTTTACATAACAAGTGCCTACTGCTTTTGGGAAAATTACTGGTCTGATTGCTCCAAATAATTTGCATGTCTTACCATGTTGAAGAAGTTAGTATCTGCATTGCAAGAAATGACTCATAATGCTAAACTATATTCAGGAAATACAATCAGGACCATCATACAGTACATTATAATAGTTTTATATTGTTGTGTTTCCTAATCTATTTTGGAAAAAATATCAGTCATGCAATCAGTATTCAGAAACACAAGTATTCCTGCTACCTGAGAGACACACACAAAACATACCTCATTTTCTATTTGTTCCTTCAAGTCTTGTTTTCAGAGATAATCCTGACAAATTGCACACACATTCATGTGCATATCTAATTATTAAAAAACAGATCTTTAATGTACAGTGTGTTTTCCTGAATCTCTATCACCCATATTTTTCTATCAGAAGAGCTTGAAGAGCTTTTATCGGTGCCATCATGATAAAAGTATCATCTTAGTCGCATGATACCATAGGCTAAGCCATCACACAACATCTCCCACTCAGAAGTCTCCAGAAATATCAGCCTTTGAAAGGTAAATCAGATCCTTCTGTTTAACTATTGTTTTCTTAACACGGAAGGTCGTCCTAGTAAGTTTTATGTCTTTCAGCAGTGCAACCCTGCCAAGCTGGTGATTCTGCCGAAGTCAACCTTAGATCTGCTGTGTATCATCAGGATTCTGGCTGTTTAATTGCCATTAAGCACCCGTTTTGATGAAGCTATCATCATTACTACCAAGCATATCTTTTCTCTTGTCACAGTGTCTACTGGGAATATTTACTTCTTATTAGCACTTTTCCTCCTGAGGTATTTACTCCCTATTTTGCTTAATAGACAAGGATTTATCTTAGTCAAAGATGAAATTATAAAAATTGACATGAAAATCAGGACATAACAATTAATGAAGGACTGCAAATCTCACACTCTCTCTATAAGCAACATCATGAGACCACTTCTGTTGATAGAGATTTTTCCACTTTTCTTTTTTTTTTTACTAAATAATAGCTATGACCTGCTGAACCAACCAGCCCTGCTACCACATACATAAAATCATCATAAAATAATGAAACAAAAAGAAGTAATCATAGATAAATCTATCATTAAATGAAGGATGTATTTACAGGTCCACATAACCAAGACATATTTCAAGTGGCTTCTTTTTTTTTATAAAGTTCCTATAGATTACTATAAATCCTCATATTAAAAGGTTATATGTATATTTTGTAATAATGATAAAAACACTATGCTTACAGCATTATTAATATGTTTTCCTAATACTAATGTACTACATGAAACTTACTTATCTAAACAGCCAAGTTTCTCTCTTTATGCCAAAACCAGTTATGCCAAAACCTTTCAATTTCTAGCCAAAGCCATAAATTCCTCTCTGGCAAACTACATTCAGCTCATATTTAGTCTAAACTTGGCTGAGGCTTACCTGGGAGGTTCACAAACTCTGGCAAATCTTTAAAGATCAGATTTGCTTGGATACTCAGGATTCACTATAAATATTTTGCATAGCTCTCAGAACACTCTCAGCTACTCCCACACAACAATCATTTTAACCTCCTATTTCAGCCCTGCAAATAGTGGAAACATGTCTTGTTGTTGTTTGTTGTTGTTGTTGTTGTCGTTTTTTCCCAATATGACAGATTTAAACTTTAAAAGAGTTACATTCAGTTTGAAGAAACACTGAAAATACAGATGCTTAGCCAAACTTGCCAGATGTGTGAATTGGGCTCGAATAAAAATCCCGTTACTTCCTTCCAATGTAGTCATACTGGAAATATTAAGCAAGCGATATTTTTCTATTTCAGTGCTTCTAGTTGAGGAGGAAACAAATACTGAGTCAAACACCAAAGGTCTGAACAGCGGGACAGCACGATCTGCAAAGGGCAAACATCAGTGAGACAGCATGCCCAAGCAGCTTAAAATTCCCCTCCGCTTCTGGCCGTGCTCCCTCACTGACACGGGGGGATTCTGGAAATGATGCCCACTACTCACGTTTGCAGGAGCCTGCCAACTGCCAAAACCACCAAAGCAGAGTGGCCCTCAGCATGCCAGACACCAGCCCCATCTCTGCCTACCCCCTTTTCCCTCCTTGCCCTCTGCTTTTCTTCCTGCACAGGCAACAGAAATTAGAAGCAGCATACTTGGAGGGCTTCTTTGCACAAGCTGCTTCCTGGGTCTTGGGCTACCTAGAAGACCAGTTGGTAGCAGGGAACTGCCAGATCAAATATCAATGAAAAATTTTACCTACTGAGGAGCCTAACACTAAAAATCAAAAAGAAAGACAAAATCTATAAGGTTTTCCTTATATATTTTTAAAGTGTAAAAAAACTAGAAATATCACAGGTCATGACTTTACACCTATGCTTTTACAATATTTTGCAAATATTTCTTCTCACACTTTCCTTCCAAGACAAACATTCATCGTCTTGAATTTCAGCTCACACCTTACAGTCTGAGACTACTAACATTTCAACTGCTCTCTCAAACAGACCAGAAATGACAGGCGAAAAAGCGTTCATTATCTCTGCCCCTGAGTCAATAGCTTCCCAGTCTAATAAGTTTAGATCAGTAAATTCCATATTTATGTCTTTAAACAGGCTGAAAGCTATCATAGGAAAGACATACTCAAGAGGGAGGCCAGCAATTGAAGAAGCATTCAGAACTAAACAAACCAGCATCCTGACTACAGGTCAATCCTGTCCCTATAAAAAAGCCAGAAACATCGTATTTCTGTAGAACATTAAAATATTCCTTTTAACATTTTTTATGGAAGCAGTATTTTCTATTTATGTGTATTAATGACATACACAGGGTTAAAAATAAATGGGAATTAAAAGCCATCACTGATAAAGAGAGTCAAAATAGAGAAGTCAGCTCTCTCTACTGCTGAACTCATCTGCTACTACAGAAAATCTCATAAAATGAAGAGCTATGTAAAACCCTGACTGTCATTATTATTGTTATAACAATGAGGGTTTCTTTTTTTTTATGAATTCTTATAATGTCAAAATATCTCTTGATCCTATTGTTTTCTACATATTTGCTGTTACACTTTGATATCTGACTGAGAAAGGGGAAAGACCATTTATTTAGCAGCATTTCTCTCAACTGTCTCAACTGAGTAAACCCGTAATTGATATTGGTGCTAGATCAGTAGCCCAAAACACAAGGAAATTAAAAAAAAAAGTCTAGCTTGGAGGGAACTTGGAACTCAAGGTTCGTGGATTACAGATATGATTAATTTTCATATATCTTCTACCTAGAAGTCTTTTGGGAGCAAGATTGATGAGAATATGGTGTTCTTGTCCTTCAGCAACCTCTGACTATTGGAAGCACCTTTTGGGCAGGCTATATTCAGGGAGAGCCACCGAGACACTTTAGGAACTGAATAAATCCTCATCAGCTTCAGAAACCCCTTAGTTAAAACTGACCAGGGGTAACATCCCTAAAACTAGGGATGTTACAATGGCATGTGATAGTATGTGACACGCTTTTTTATAACCAGAATAACACATATAGACGTTACTATATCAAGTTATGATTTTGCCAGAAACTCTGACTATCTCAGAAGTGGAGGTGCTGCTTGGCAGACTTTGCTTTAAATGATAATCACAGCATCCTGTCAGCAGTTCACACTCTATGCTCCTTGATTTTAATGAAAATTACTGTAGTTTTTACTGCCTTTCTGTAGCATGAGAGGACAGCAGAAGGCAAGTCTTATTTATAAAGTAGGAAGTTAGCACTGCTTTGGTTAGGAATGCTTCTCAAAGAAGGCAAATGTGGGCAAAAAAGAGGATAAAGACTGGACATATTTCCATTTCTGACAAGTAGGTGAATGCAAGGAGGTGGAGGTGCAATAATATATTTGGCTCTGTCATTGAAATCATTTACTTCCTGGCTTGACATAATGAGCTGATTTTCCTTTCCCCTCTGTCCTCCCTGCAACAACTGCAAGGAAAGCACCAACCACAGGAAAAAAAAATCTCTAAGAGTTCATAAGATCTTTTTTCGTAACTGTTACTCAAACTAAACTTTAAAGCAAATTCATATTAAACAGAGATATAATGACAGTATTGTATTAAGACCTTTTGGTTGATACAGTTAGTCTTACAGAGTTTTAAACATAAATAGTAGCTCTAAAAGTTTTGCATTTTGCAGGTTACAACTTTCATTATTTTTAATGGAAAATTGACTGGCATAAACAATTTACTTAGTGGCTTTGAGAATAAAAGCATTAGCACATTCAGATAGGGTACCACAAATAAGTCTTGGAAAAAAAAGATAGAAAGTTACAGAAATTAGAGAGGGGAATGAAATGAACAGAGAAGTAATTCCATTGACTGACTCTAAACATGGATCTCTAATTTTGAGATGTTCAGAACACTTGGTAGAGTAATGGCCTTGTAATACTTACTAAGTTTTCCACTATTCTACCTACAAAAATTCCTACACTATATGCTAATGCACAACAAGGTAACACCAATGAGTATATATTTATATATATTTAACTATCTCAAAACTAAGGAATGGGAACATTTCAATCTTTATGCCTTGCTAATTTGAGTGCTTTGGGAATATAGCTCTACCACTGTCAGCAACAGATAGCTTAAGTCATGAAGCACATATCAAATTGTTTGCTCTGCTTGTACTTGGAAAACAAAAAGCTACTTTCCCTTTTGGAAATTCTTGCTAATGGATTAATGCTTGTGACCTAAGATGTGCTTGCAGCACTAAACACAAAAAAAAGGATATGACCTGTTCTGCAACCCATTCCTGCTATCTCTAAAGTATTTCTTAAGGGGAAAAAATGATAGGAGCTATTCAAGGATAGAACGTTCCATATTTTCAAAGCAAAGAGCTTAGCTGTTGCTTTGGGTAAGGGGTTACTTTTCTTTTTTCCTATTACTGAGCATGGAATATATGTCCTCCTGAGGTCTCCCTCTTCGCGTGAGGGCTGTGGATTGTTTTCTTCCCAGCAGCCTTGTATGGCAATAACTGCTGGCTCTGCAGTATCATGTTTTCTCACAGTAAAACCACCCAAAGCGTTTGACACAGTTGTCTCGGCTGCGCAGTGAAGCCCAATGTAAAGCAAATACAGAAAGCTGCCAATTCTCAGCCAGAGAAACAGCTCCTTATGGTAGTCCTAGAAGGGGGTGTAAGATTGGAAAGAGCCTTCTGCTTTGGGTGTTTTTAGTTATGTTTTTTTTTTCTGTTTTGCTTCTAACTTTCCCCCTTTTTTGCTTTGTTACCTTCAATCACAGCTGAGCACCCAGCAGTTCTGCCACCCTCCCATGGGCGCTACGAGAGCGACCCGCGGCCTGGCAGCAGCTCGGAGGCCGCGCGCGCCCGCGGGGCCGGCAGGCCGAGCGGCAGCCGCCCACGCGGGGCCAGGCCACAGCCCCGACCCGCCGGCGCCTCCCGCCCCGGCCGCACGCGTCCACGCGCTCCGCATTTCGGTCTTGCTGTTCTGCGAAGCTGGCAGAAAAGATGGTCTGATTATCAGCGAGTATTGAAAAGCCTGATGAGAAGGAAAAGCAATGATTTGAGGAAACTGGAACGAAGTCCTAAAGAAAGACACTTGTATTTTGAATAAACACTTCGCCAGATAGGTGGATTCTGAAGTAAATTTTTGTTAAACAGATCGAACGTGAAGTCTATAAACCAGCTCTACTGGCCAATCCTGCAAGTCCCATTTTCCCATGTTGCAGTGCCAGTGCACATGTTCACTGAACATAAAAATGCAGAGTCTGGTGTTCTCCACTGTATTCTATAAGGACAACAGAAATACAAATATACTGACTGCACTTCGTTTTTTTTACACCTGCATCAACCACAGCGTCTCCTCTCATGCTATAATCATGATGGTTCTTGCTACAGGCTCACTTTGAAAACTTCAGCTCAATGCTTTATACTGATACTGCTAAAACTGGCCAAGCCAGTTTCTCTAACTGGGAGGGGAGAGCAGGGGAGAACTGCTGCCTTTCTTCTTCAAATATCCAGCTCCTGCCTCACTACTATTCCAAGGCCTCTTTGGTTAGAAGTGTTTCAAAGCTAAAAACTAACCATGAGATTTTTTTAAGGTTTTTTTTTTCTTTCTTTCTGCTAAGATATACTAAATATCTTTCTGCAACATAAAACATATTACTTTGTGTTTGTATAGAAACGTATCTTCACTTTAACACAGATAGTACAATAGGCACCAGCATAACATTTCCTATCAGCACAATTATTCTTTGAGCACAAGGAGCAGGTAAGGCAAGCTTTAACATACAGGAAAACTTCCATCACAGGCCTCAGGTAGCTCTTCTCCACAGAGAACTATCTTTGAATTCAAATGCAGAAATATTAAAAAAACACTATTTATGCAGTGGTTATGCAGAAATATTAAAACCACATATTACTAGATATAACTTTTCTAGAAAAGATGAAAAAGGATAAACAGATAATGAAGACTGTACCATTATGACTCAGTACAACATACTACATTTGCTTATGTGACACACTTTTGTTACCTTTTACCTTTACCTCAAAAATAGAGCGAATGGGGTGAGTAAACTGAATTTCATCATTTGGAAAGGAGTGTACCAAGGAAATAAACTAGCAGTGATAGCATCAGTCTTTCCAAACTTTACGGAAAGCTGCAGAAAATAAATCAGAGATTATGATTTCATCTCACATATGATTAGCACACACTTGTATACTGGAGGAAGGTGCTGTAATACAATCCATTATAAGCATGAGCAAAGATGACACATGAGTAGACAAAACATTTAAAATGTCAATAACATTTTCACCTATAGAAAAATGTCACACCAGGAAAGCATACTAGGCAAGTGGACGTCTATCAGGTGAGATCATTTATTACTATTAATCCTCAACTAATGGGCAGAGTTTGCTCCAAGATGCTATTTCTGAATAGTTTTTAAAGTAAATAAATTATTAATACATAGTTTAGACAGAAATAGCATGTGTAGCAGATGTTAATAAATGCAATACTTATAGCATGGCTGTTGTGATAATTATAGCCACCTGCTGGACTTCAATAATGTTTATTTGATTAAGCACTTACTAAAACATCTATTATTTAGTAAACCTTAATTACATATATGCAAGTAGAAATTTAATACAAAACATGATCTACTTTAATGATCACTCTAAAAGCCAATGTAGACTGAGGAAGATGATGCCTAGAGTCCTCATCTGACACCCACAGGAGTTTGCACATCCCAAGGCAGAGAAGCAATAAGGACAAGGCCAAAAGCAGTGTGGCTTGGTAAGCACTGCTGAGCACTGATTTTCTTTTGTGTATATATACACATACATATGTATTTATTTTACACACACACACACACATATATATCTTAACATCATTTTCAGCATTTGCAGAATGTGCTAACAGAAAGGTTTCACTTTCAACCAAAGGCTATTTTTTTTCCAGGTCCTTGGAGGTAACTGAAATTAAGAGTTAATTCATTTTATTAAGGAAAAGGATCTTAGACAATGTAATGAGCCTAATTCCATCAAGTAGTAGGAGAGGATACAACAAACTTACTGTTTCTTTTCTTCAGTAGCTGACTGTGAAATTACTCCTTCTCAATGGGATATGAGGAAGCAGCAAAATGCACCTCAGCCCCAACCTGCATGACACTTCCATCTCTATACCAGAAGTCTTTGAGCATTGGCCTGATGACCAAACCTCTTTTTACATACACACATATATATATACACACACACACACATAAAATAAAATGGTCAAACCGTTTAAATTTTACTGACGTACTTTTTAAAGAGAAACAGTATACAGTATATCTTAGATTCATATGTGAACAATGCTAATAAAAAATGTTTTAATTCACTAGATGGCTGAATCTGTCATGTAACATATAGAAATCATGCTCTTGGCAGTAAGCTACTGCTATGATTCTGGGATTACTGTATTTATTTCTACATTCTCTTCACTGGTACTATGCAACAGGAAATTACCAAGCAAGCAAGTTAGACATCATTTAATATTATATACAGCATTATTTTCTTCAAGTCCGTGTTTGACATTTTAGCTATTACAAATCTGTTTTACCAAAAGCTAAGCCAAGGGTTTAGCAAAGTGACTAAAGCAGTGTGTGCTAATACTCCCTGCCAATGGAAAGCAGGGAGGCAATGCCAGACAAGGCAGAAAGAGCTGCTTCCAGCAAAAGGAGTGTCTTTATTTAGATTAGGCTGATATTTTTTCACCCCACAGTTCCTTATATTCTCTGCTTTTACAGAAAATTAATGAACTACTAGCACTATCTTTGGCTTCCTTTTAGAAAATGCAATTCTTTTAGAAAATACAGTACTGGAGGCAGTTCAAAATAACAGATTCTTAGTAGTATGGTTTAATAAACTGAGCACAAGTGTGAATTACAGAAGCCATTAAATTCTCATCTTAAATCAAAGACTGCTGGGTGGGCCTACACAAGTTACTTCTCCTCCCATGGGTTTCATTCCAGCCATCTATAGAAAGGAGGTGATGCACCCATCTCTGATAAGTAACCTGAAGATTGACAGTAATAATTTCTAATAAGACAAACTGCTACACAGCTGACATTTCAATCTATTATTTGTTCAAATGATCTTACTTATCAAAGTATTATGATAATTTTGAGCAAAAAAAACTGTGATTGCTTTGTAATTTCTTCACAATATATTAAAATACATATTACATTAATAAAAATACTGTGTTTCTCCATTTCCTAGAACTTTGTACAAAGTAACCCAAATACGATCTACTTTTTTTTCTACAGATACACAGAGACAAAGCTATCAATATGTTTGTCAGTTAAGACATTTATAAAATTTTATGCTATAAGGGTGACCCTAAAGACACTTTCTCCACTTGGTTTTCAAGTGTCCTTTGGGAAAGTAGGACAGTTACATGTTTTTTTCAAGGGGTTAGGAGAATGACTCGAACCAAATTTCGCAGGACTAGCTAATCATGGGTGAATTAGCCTATTTTTCCACTGATGCTTAAAAAAAACTCCAAAAGAATCTCATCCTCTCCTTATATGCTACTCTATACCCTTTAAAAGAAGTCTATAGTCTTGTTTAGATGTCAGGCAAAACCCTGTGGTAATGTGGATACGAATGATTTGGTTGTTCTGAAATTCTCTCTTAAGGAAGAATGAAAAAGGGATCTGAGATGGGGACTGGAGACAGGCAAAGAAATACTAGAAGTGGTTCTAGCAAACTCTCTGTGCTCAATACATGCCATGTCTAGATGAATTAAAAACATGCAGTCTGCCCATCATCCTGGCCTCTTGTCTTGTCTTGTACTGCCTCTTGCGCGTCCAGTTGTCATCTCATGTCCTCATGTTCAAACTTCTTTAGGGCACAGAATATCTTTTTGGTCTATGCTTGTACATTATGTGATGCAATGAAATCCTGGCCTATGCATGAACTCTGGAGCACTACGATTAATAAAGAATCATGCTTTCTGTGTTCTGGGGAATATTCAGGACTAAATAATTAGCAGGTATTAACATTTACTGAAAGGTAAGTACACAAGTTATCCTAGCATGAGTTTATTTTTCAAGACTTTAGATGATGTTCAGCAGAAAAAAATAGTGCTATAAGAAAAGGACAATCATTCCTCATCACTGAAGGACAATATTTTCACACAATATTTTTACTTTTCTTTTAAAAAAGCCAAAGGCATTTACATTTGATACAACATTTTAGTATAAAGATCTCAATCCTGAAACATTCTATTAATTGAAAATTTCCAGAAAAGAGTAACCTATCAAATGTACAGTGAAACATACTCTAGAATCACATCTCTCTCTACTGATCAGGTAAATAAACAAGCTTACTAATTTAGGTGTCTACAGGTGGGTAGTATGACTTATCCTTTTTTATCCACTGATATAAATGCAATAACAGAACTCAACATATAGCACATATTTTCATTTATGAAGCAAAATATTCTGTCACAAGGGTTGGTGTACTTGGCTTTTAATAGATGGTTTCACAAAAGTTATCGTGGGAATATTAAAACTTTGCAGAAAAGCAACTGTTTTGGTCTTCATGGTGAGAATCACTGTTTTCCTAACCCCTTTCAAAATAAAGAATGGAAAAAAAAAGATTCTGTAAGGGCTTCTGGCTCCACTCCATTCTGAAAGGAATTTCTCTGCCTATTAAGATGCCAGATTCCTGTTTCCTGGAGCTCAAAAGATTAATCCTAGAGGGTGCTCAGGCCCAGCAAATACTGAAAATACAAAATCCTCAAGTGGGTGTTCACAGTAGCTCATGATTTCTCAGAATAAGTTTTACAGTTCTCAGCCTGCTTTCCTGTTACAGCTTTTCTGAAATACAATCTCAGTATGATGAAGCTGCTCTTTGGACAACATGCACTCCAATAGCTCATGTGTCCTACTTACATACACATGCACACAGAGGATACCCCTGTCAAAACCAAGTCTTCTCCTCATCTTCCTTTAAGAAGACATACAAAGAACAAAGATCAGTGTAGTTACCAGTTTTGCAATTTGGGGATCTAATATATCTCTGTTGCTGAAACTTTCCATGACTCTGTTGTAACAGCAAAACAACACATGTGAAGATTTGAACAAATAATAAGCTGACAGTATAAGTTGATTTGGTGCTTTTTTTTTTTTTTTTTCTACTCCAATTGACCTTTGTCAAGGCAAAAGCAAAAGAGCAACACTTGACATTTTGCTCAAAATAAAGAAAACACAATTTAGCAATTTTCATCCAGCTGTGGTTAGCTCCAGCTTCACAGTTGCTCAACTCTTTCCTGACACAAATGATTTGCAATCCTCACATGCATTAGAAATGTTCCTGAAAGAGTTGTTACTAAATGGATATATTCAGAGCTCACATTTAACTGCTGACATGTTCTTCTTTGGGGGAAAAATGTTCTTTACAAAAATTCAGGATGAAGAAAAACACTGGCAACATTACACTTAAAAAGCTCAAATGAAGCAACTTTGGAATGAATGTACAGCAGTACAGCTAATGTTACTTAAATGCATGATCCTTTTTTATTAATAGAAGGGAATACTGAAGCTATTACAGAATTTAGTGATATGAGATTACAGCCACAAAGCGTACTTCTGAGCAGGTGAGGTATTTAACTGTTTGTGCACACAAATTGTAAGTGCTAGACCACTGTGCTCACAAATGTGCCCAGGATGAATGTAACTTTCAAAGCAGTGTTCTAAGCTTTCCTTAGGCCCTTACACTGATTTCTCTCCAGAGCAGAACTGAAGTGTTGGAACTCAAAAGCTGTTCTGATTTAGGGTCGACCCTGACAAAGGATGTAAGTCTCTAAATCCTGCCTGCTGAGAGAGGGGGTAGATGATCTTGGGTGCAGCACAACACTGACGTGACTCAATAGCTGCTGGACCAAGACCACTAAAGGTGCAGACACAGAACAGACGATTGCTGGTATGTAAAATACTCGCAGGCTTCTCCAACACAATTTGCAAATCACTGTTCATCGTTAATAGATTTTCTTCCTGCACCTGCCCTAAATGGAGTTCATTTTTCTTAACAATGGGCTCAGAACTGTACACATGACTCCAAATAATGTATCACTAGCACCTTTTGCAATGGTACTAATATCTCTATTGGGTACAGATTAGCATCATATTTGCTTCTTTTATGGCTGTATTATATTGGCGATTCACATTCATGCTGTGATAAAGTAGCAGATCCACCTCAGTTTCTATTTCTCAGTTCTATCTAGCTAACCAATTTATTGCAGACAATTTTTCACTGTTAGCATCTAATTTTGCACTTAGTGTTGTCAGAGCTCATATAATTTCTATTAACTCATTCCACAGAATAAAGCTGATCCACTTCATTGTGTATGATATACCAGCCCTTCTCTGAATAACTGATATCTCCTAATTTTGTATGATCAAAAAACTGTATTAGCATTTTTTATGCTGTAGTCATAATGAAAATACTGAAGATGATTCAATCCCAACTGCAAAAATATAGTTTTCTTATCTCCTCCATTTAGTCAGACCTTTACTATTACTCCTCCAATTTTTTTGTGCTACTCTATCAAATACTTCCCTAAAAGCGGGACAGATTTGCTGCACTTCCTTTGCCTGGATTAGCCAACTTCTGAACAAGATCAAGACCTCGACTAGTATGCCTAACATGAGTAAATCCAAGCCACAATTTTACTTTCAAGTATCTCATCTTTAATATAATGATAACATATTCAACTAATATAATCAACTAACAGACCCACAGATGCCAAGATTAAAATATTCTCATTTAGCATTGAAGATATAACTGAACTTATGCTGTGGCACAGAACGGACTTCTATAATTCCCTTTAAGGTTTATTTGTGAGGATTTCTGATTACTTTGTTCCAAAACACTTCAGAGAAAAAAAAGCAAACTGTACTTCCATATCAAAAAAGTCATTGTTGCTTTTGGCAAACTACCTGCCCATCAGTCCCAATAGGAACTGCTGGAGCCTTGCACAATACAGCACTCTAAGAAGAACCCACTAAACAGTTTCTTTTAGCCTAACTCTGTCCTAGCTGGGCAACTTCTAACCCATTCTCGCCCAAGCTGGCAAGACTATTATTAGCCACACTTAGAGAA
This sequence comes from Tinamus guttatus, assembly GCF_059628265.1. Classification (NCBI taxonomy): domain Eukaryota; kingdom Metazoa; phylum Chordata; class Aves; order Tinamiformes; family Tinamidae; genus Tinamus; species Tinamus guttatus. The sequence goes on along the minus strand of NW_028288596.1, from coordinate 337,615 downwards.
TTCTTCTGTCTTCACTGGAAAATAAGAATTTGCAGTTTATCTGAAGGTAGTATAACACAAGAAGATATTTTGAAAACTAATATGAGAAAAAGCTACCAAGGATTGATGTCACTGATGGTTTCACAATGGTGTTAGCTATATCTATCTTGCCCACAATATATATGAATATCACTAACCGATATTAAAGTGGTTCATTTATTGTTTGAAATTTCACGGAGCCTTAAACCGGTTGCAATATTTTTACCTACATGAAAAAAAAAAGTTCCTTCTTGCATTATTCCATAAGGACCAGATACTTAAAAACTTACATTTTCTCCTTCCCAGTCTCATATACGTTTTTCATACCCCTGCCTATTTTCTTCTGTTTAAAATTTCACAAGTCATCCTATGAATTAAGGCTGGGTGGTGGTCCTTAGTTCAAATTCCTTGAGCTCCCATCAGCTGCACAGCATTCCAAAAATGTAAACAATTTCCAGCAGCAGCACATGTTTGAAACGTATTATATGTCAAGGATAAAATAAAACACAAACAGAAGACAGAAGTTGCTTTTAGCCCAGCAGAAAAAAAAAAAATGAAGGAGTCATTTTTTATTGAATTCCTGTTATTTCAGTATTATTTCAGAAATAAATCTTAGTCAGCAGATCATGGTCTCTACTGAAATCGTAAATCACAAATACTTTGAGTAATAATAGAACTATCAGGGATAAAAGTAATGCCATTTACTCTTTCCACAGTAGTTGCTTAAAGGCCACTTAAGCTGTATATAAAAATATGAGAATGATTTCTCTTTTTTATAAATGGAGTTCTGTAAACCCCTAAACAAGATCTCATCTCTATTTATTACCAGCAAAAGGCAGAAAGCGTCCTTCTCATTTACTGGTGAAACATCAGCCCTACAGAGCATAGAGGGTTCTATAGCAGGAAATGTGTGGGTGGAGGAAGAGGGAATGGTTATTTTTTCTAGGAACTATTAGGGTGTTACATGCATTTAAATCACATAAAAGTTCAGATTAGCCTTCATAATATAACGACATTCAGTATGCAGACATATACATACACATAGGCATGTGTGTACATAAAATTCTGCAAGGCTGAAACCTGATAAATCTGTAACTCATTGCCCGTTAACTCACTGTTCCACAGTTACTCCTAAAGATGGCTAATATTTTACCTAACCTTTTCTGCCTATATCATTTCAAACTTCTAGGATTTTATTCTTAGTCTTATTTGACACTTTTCATAAGACTCTTGGTATCAGGGTCATATAGCTGGTTTTATTGTCTATATATCACAATCAATAGCCTGAAAATGGAGCTTCCAACGGGTCAAATCATAGAATCACAGAAAAGTTGTTTGGAAACGACTTCCGAAGGACATTTAGTCTACTCAGAAGCCAACCTACAGATAAGGCCACTAGGGCTTTTTGTAGCTGAATCCTGAAATCCTCTAAGTCTGGCAATCCAAAACCTCTCTGTGCAACACGTTCCAGTTCTGCATTTCCCCATGTGAATTAGTTTTTCTAGTGTCATTATGAACTTCCCGGAAAGCTGCAGTTTGGGACACAGCCCTTTGTCTGCCTCACCTGCAGCGCATTCTGTGGGTTGCCCATTTCCAAGATGCCACCGCTGTGTTGCTGCCCAGCACACTCAACACCATGACTTTTTTTAAGAAAGACAGTGGACACACAATAACATGGGTCAACTCTTCCAGCACTTCAGAAAAATCCTTTTCGGCCTTTGAGTATGGCACCTTCCCCAAGCAGTCCCTAACCTGCTACTCCTCTGCAGTTTCCTGGCTTTTTCTCTCTGGAACTATCTCAGTGTACGCAGAAGTCAGGCAGCAGCAGGAGACTGGAAAAGGATAAGTTTCCTAGCTGGAAACGCAGAAACAACCAAGTTTCCATTTGTAAAGCTCCCAAGGCTCAAGATGCTCAGCCTTGGTGATAAGGCCTTGAGTAGCTATTGTGAGGAATGATTCCTACTATTACTAATACTTTTTTCTAGTGGAACAGGTAGAATTGCTTCATTATTTTCTATCTTAGGAAATTATGAAAGTGTCCAGAAGGCTCTCCTAAAGCACATAAATGCAAAGTCCTCCAAGAATTGCTAAAGACCTGAAAGACCTAAAATATTATTTAACAACTACTTTTGCTTAAAAAATAAAACTTTATTTTTTTCAAGTGGACATCTGATTTAAATACTCACTAAATATTTTTCGTTGATGATTGGTCCAAAGCCCAGAAAGCCAAAGCACATTCCAGATTCTTTCACATTTTTAGAATTTTACTATGCATCATTTAATGCTTTTATCACCACTGATGCAGCTATAGATACAAGACATTCTGTGCTGATATCAGCTTCTCCTGTCTTAGGTATAGTCCCAAATCAGCAACATTTTCTTTGTTTACTAGATAGTGCACACATTTTTTGAGGTATTTTGCTTTCATTTTAGGCTATATTTGGGTCCATTACATAAGGGCTTCAGGAGGTAAAGGAAATCTATTATGATAAACTCATAATTCACCATGGTAATTATATTGTGGAGTATGCGTAGGGTGGTAACTAGGGAATCAGTTATTTCTTCTTTAAGAAAAAACTCAGTATGAAGTAACAGATAGGACAAAAAGGAATATAAATGTGAACACCGAATTGCCTCGATTCATTCTTCATTCAGGCCACTCAGGTGGCTTCATACGTTTGGTCTGCGAGTACAAAGCAGGCCAGTGCTATTAACCCACGGATGATTTCATCCCAAAAAGCAATCTGAGGTTAGTTGCTGATATCAAAGTGGGAGAAGTCTTTGTTTTCCTTATCTGCTTCATATTAGTTCTTTTTACTGTTTTGTTTAGTATACAAATACAGATGTACAAATAAACATACAGACTTTCTCAATGCTGTCCAGACATGCAAGGTTTATGACTTCAGCTACAACAACTTCTTTTTCATTTTCGTTTATTAAAGAAGTGAACTAAGTATATTATTTTCTCTCCTTCCAAGTACAGTATGTCTGGAAGACAGCTCAAGTCTTCAGAATCTGTATGAACATCTACTTTATTGCAACCATGTCAAAATACAAAGCCTGCTTGGATCTGTTTTTCTGAGGCTCTGTAAGAATTCTTTAAATTATGTTTCATGATGCTTAGTCGATGCACTCTGTCATGCAGAGTACCAACTCAGATGATGGTAAAGGGTTTGGTGCATTTTTACTATTCATGTTTGAACGATCTAATGTACTTTGCTTGATATTCCACTTGTAGTTCACTCCATCCTGGCAGTACTATGATCACTGTATAATATTACTTTTATTTTGCTGGTCTTTGTCACCCAGCACATATGCTCATATCCTACTGTCTAGTATTTGATTTTGTTTGTTCACTTTCTTTTATAACTTAATCTCTTTAATCCTTAATTTTCTAGAATTTGATTTTTCATAGTGGCAGTTACCACTACACAATTTTAGTTACAAACGTCCATAAAAAGAAAAACAACAGGATTTCAAAATTAACTACAATAGATGAGTTTGATAGCTAAGAAAAAATCATTTTAGGATACCATCATAATATAGCCTGATGCTTTCTTCTTCAGCTGACGTAACGCAGTTCATTCAAGGTTCTACACCACAATGCTACCAAGATGACTGTAAGCCTATGTCACACAACATAGAATCATAGAATCACAGAATGCTTAAGGTTGGAAGGGACCTCTAGAGGTCATCTAGTCCAACCCCCCTGCACACGCAGGGTCACCTAGAGCACGTGGCACAGGACTGCGTCCAAGCGGGTTTGGAAGATCTCCAGAGAAGGAGACTCCACAACCCCTCTGGGCAGCCTGTTCCAGTGCTCTGTCACCCTCACTGGTAAGAAATTTTTCCTTAAGTTCCTGTGGAACTTTTGGTGCTTCAGTTTGTGGCCATTACCTCTAGTCCTATCAGTGGCCACCACTGAAAAGAGGCCAGCACCATCCTCTGCACTGCCTCCCTTGAGGTACTTACAGACACTGATTAGATCCCCTCTCAGCCTTCTCTTCTCCAGGCTGAACAGGCCCAGCTCCCTCAGCCTCTCCTCATAGGGCAGATGTTCCAGGCCCCTGATCATCCTTGTAGCCCTGCGCTGGGCTCTCTCCAGCAGCTCCACATCCCTCTTGTACTGTGGAGCTCAGAACTGGACACAATACTCCAGATGTGGCCTCACCAGGGCTGAGTAGAGGGGCAGGATCACCTCCCTCGACCTGCTGGAGATGCTCTTCTTAATGCACCCCAGGATCATACATTGCACAAGTACAGGATTACACTTGGCGAGTGTCAACATTACATTTACAGCCATTAAAGCATTTTACTTTGAGAAATCTAGCAATTACTGTTGTAGAAAGAAATGTCTGTATCATCTAGTTTGGAGATGACTATCAAGAGTACCATACAAAATTGAAAATACCACTGCAATACAACCTAGACAGCAAGTTCATCTGGTATCCATCTTCTAGTTCTTATGAACACCTGATACAGAATATCTTCCTAGCAAATTCTCAAGCCTTTGCAGGTCTTGGGATCATACCAAAACCTACAATGCACTAAAGCCGACAGACTCTCTTAGACTTACATGATTTTCACTATAGAGTATCAGTCGCTCTGTAGCAGAAACAGGGTACGTGGAGAAAGCTGGACTACTTTTACCAAAAAACCTTGTGGAAGCATCATGCAATTCTACACAGGCAAATCTGCACAGTCAAGAAGCTGAGGGCACCCACTGAGCTCTGTATGGCCCTGACTGTCGTCCCACATACGTAAAGGTAGCTCCAGGGCATCAAATGTTGTACAGCTTGCAGTATAGATACACACAGACATATATCCTAAGTTACAGGACAGAAGGTTGGGGTGTCCAGGGCAAGATGACAGAAATGCAGTCACTAATAATCAAGATTATACCTCAGAAATTATGAAGAAAAAAAAAAAAAAAAAGAACAAGTCAGCTACAAATCAGATTAAAAAAACAAGTCAGATTAGTCTATCTAAAGCCTAATCCCAAACCCTGGGCAAACAGTACGACAGGTTCCACCCACTCCAGTGAACTTTGGATCAGGCCTTTGTGGCATGGTAAATAAACCACTGCTGATGTAGCTCTAAAAACCCCAAACACCCAACAATCTCGTGAAAAACACAGAACTCATTAGTATAACATATGCAAAATTATTTGCAAAATCCCAACCTTTAGAGACAAACAACTGAAGACACCAGTTTTTTCTTTCATTCCTGATCCCAACAAATACATTGCAAGTAAATCTGGTATCAAGTGTAAAGAGAAGAGACAAATGTTCCTCTCTCTTTTGCAGCTGAAAAGATCAGGAGCCAAGGCCTTTCACATGAGAACACGGAGTATGTTTCTGTGACACAGATGCTGCCTGGATAGGATAATCAGGAACACACTGCTGAGGAACTCCAAACATCAGATACCCTAAATATGCTTCTCATCCTTTTCCTCCTATGTTTTTTACAATTTATTTTTGGATTTCCTATTTCACAAAAGTTCACTGGATGACTAAGATTTAAGATACCTTTAAACTTTCCTTTTGGCCCCATTGAACAGAAACAGCTTGGCTGTATTTATTTTATGGGCCACTGTTTATTTGGAGACCATGTAAATCGCCTATTGTCTTTGCACACTGCACTTTGCATGTTTATTCCTGAAGTTACAGGGACAGGACTTGCTTTCCTCTCCATGTAGATGGATAGCTCATACTATAAATGCATCTCTGATGGAAACCGCTTCTTAAAAGAAGCGCTTGGAAACAATTTGTCCTTAGAAGATGATTTTTGTGTCAAGAGCATTTACTAGGACATGTTTGTTATGAGGCTAAACAACCAAATGAGATAATATGAATATATAGTATCTTCTCAATCTCCTGTGTTTAATCCATCTGAGTAACAAATACATTGTAATGTGCTTTGTCCGCCTTCATGGTCTGCAAGTCTTGATCAGCAGGGAAGCACGTCTCTATTTCTTGTAAAGGGTTTTCATGCTTTCTTTCCTGATGGGGAAAAGCTCTTAATGAACACTGAACTGTTCTCAAACCAAACGTTGTATAACAAAATAGATGCTGCATAACAAAAATACCCACCAATAAAGGGTAAAATGGCCATCTACTGCAGAAATACTTGGCCTAGTATTAATATTCATTATCAAATCTGAGAACTGACAAAGGCATTAAAACATGGGAATGACATGGAAACAATACACTTAAAGATATCTAGTTTCTCTTGAAATAATTCTGAAAATGCACTATCCAGTTAAATCCTATTATATCATTGTCTCTGCTTCCAAAACAGTGGGATTGAGATAAAAGCTTCAAAGGACACTGTCCACGTTAGGACCAAATCTGTAGGCATGAGGGAATTTTCGACATCGCCTGTACACCTCCAGAAACCAACTCTGCTGGCTCCTCCTTACTGGAAGTGAGGATACTGTGTTAAAGCTTTATATACAGGATACTGTGTTAAAGCTTTATGAACTTACAGCAAAAGGTTGATTTGTTCACCATGACTATTATTTGTTATACTTTTTTTCCACACACAAACAATTTGCATGTTGACAATTTTTTCTATTAAGATAATTCAATATATACAGTTACTGGATGAACAGCAAAAAATAAGGAAAATAGATGTTAGTTACAAACTGTTCACCTTGATATTTCCCTGTTTTTTAATTTATGCTGCATGTCTGGTCACCACAGCCACCCAGGAATTTTTCTGCTTCCTTGTCAGATAATTGTAACTTGTAAAACAGGTGAACAATATATGCGGTATGTTTATTGAAAATGTGGTGGTGTTACAGGAAATGTTTTTTAAACATGTTTTCTTGCAGTGATGCATGAAGACATCTGACTATTAAATACGCAAAGAAACAAACAAAACAGTAGAGCATTGTGAAAGATCTCCCTAGTTTCTCCTACTCTTCTCAGGGTACTTCACATTAGATATTTTTTTCCTTTGAACATTTCACAGCTTTATACTTCAACAAGTATGCTGTGACAACTCTTCTACCACCAGGACCCAATACCAGCCATCTTTCACGAGGGCAAGAAGCAAAACATATCAGTCTTGACACAAAAGGGGCAAACCACAGCAGCGCAAATTTCTTGAACAAGCTTATTTAGGGATTAGCTGGCAGACAACATACGTCTTCTCAGTTCTCTATTTTTTTCTGCATTCCTGCCATAACACTGCACTCTACCAAGATCTGCTCAAGAAGCGTGTTGCAGAGCTGTGATAACTGCCACTTGAAAGGGAGGCTGAAAAGACGGACTTGGAAGGGCTAGAAACGGATGAAAGCAATATGGTTAACCTTGTATCTTCACAGCATAACCCGTATCTACTGGGCGAAGCAGTAGCCTGTGTTGTGGTCTGAGTTATAAGCAACTCTGGCAGCCTGGCTTTATTGCAGGTTTGAACCTAGGGCTCTGTTCCATGCACTGTGTTGTAAGGGAGTGGTAATGATCCAAGGCAAGCTCATGAGATGGAAGGGTGAAGCCTGTAATGTTCCAGACTTCATTTTTCATTTCCTGGCTCCTTGGAAGGAGACAGGATCTCAAATAAATTTTCTGAATATTTATTTCCAGGCTGCCTAATGGAAGGTGAAGACTCAAATGGGGACATATGCGTCCAAGATTAGAAGCGCAGCTACCAATGAAAGTTATTTGATCTTTGTGTATGACCTGTTGCTATTGAAAGATACAGCTGCTAGAAAGGTGTAGTGCTTGATAGTGAAGGTTTCTTTTCTGTCAGCTCCTTGAGTACCAGCACAATACATGCAAAAATATATACTCTTTCATTTACATGAAATTATGGATAGGAAAAATTCTGATATCATACCCATAAAGACAATGCTGCTAAGAGATCAGTTAACAACAAAGGATTAGTCAATAAAGGAAAAAAATAATCTGCTTTTCCAGTTCAAAGATGAAAGGAAATAAAACTCTATAAAGGGCATTACATTCATCCCACTAAAAAACCTGAAATAGATAAAGTAACTATTTTCATCCCCCTGTAAACCAGATTTAAACAAAACTCTAACTTTGCAAGGTTGCAAGGTCATGCAAAGGTGCTTCTAAAATATCAGTTATCAGTTAAATATTATTCCAGGCATGTTTTTATATCTGTGTTTTCCATATCATACTGGACAAAGAATTCTCTACAGACTTTGTGGGTCTCCTACTTTACACGACCGGTTTTCAACATCCTGTTTCACTTCTTGCTTCTATTATATGAATTCCTGTCTTGAAACTTGCAACACTGATTAAAATAACAATAATTCCACAGCTTTGTTCCTTTGCTTGTCTTTTCTTGAATAAGACATTGTAAGTTATATAAAACAGGGTAATACAAAGTCTCTTCCTGTAGGCACACAGAAGGGTCAACATTTAGTCATATTATGGGTCAAAATTTTGGCCATGAATGATCTTCCTTGAGGTTACTCACAGACTATTCATAACCATCTTCTCTAAGCTCCCCAGAGGAAAAAAAAAAGCCAAAAAAATTTGGCTTATTTTAAGCCAAATATCCATACATATCACAGTGCTAGTGCAAAAGTGATCCCTATAGAATAAAACCTCAATTATTAGCTACCTTCTTCAAAGAGGTTGTATCAAAGGTAGAGCTGCGTGACAAAACTGTACTGGATTGTAGTAACATTTCTTCATTGAAAGACAATAAGGAAGGACATATATAGGTATATAAATAAGATACCTATCTACATATACATAGACGCACTTGTCACCATCACACATCTACTACTTCAATATCAGTGATGTTTTCCTATAAAGCAACAAGAGCCTTGGCTTTACTGCTCCGGGGGGCTGCCTGCACTCTGCTATTTTGCAGGGGAGGAGGAAAGGAGGAGCATGTCCATGGCTAGTGGCTACACAATAATCAGTTCTGCAGAACCGCAGGAGTCCTCCTGCAAGGAAGCCCGGATACCTCCTTAAAATCAATTTTATTTGCTCACAGGGAATGACCTGGAACATCTGCCCTATGAGGAGAGACTGAGAGAGCTGGGCCTGTTCAGCCTGGAGAAGAGAAAGCTGAGAGGGGATCTGATCAGTGTCTGTACGCACTTAAAGGGAGGCAGTGAGGAGGATGGTGCTGGCCTCTTTTCACTGGTGGCCACTGATAGAACTAGAGGAAACGGCCAGAAACTGAAACCAAAAGTTCCACAGGAACTTAAGGAATAATTTCTTACCAGTGAGGGTGACAGAGCACTCGAACAGGCTGCCCAGAGAGGTTGTGGAGTCTCCTTCTCTGGAGATCTTCAAAACCCGCTTGGACGCAGTCCTGTGCCACGTGCTCTAGGTGACCCTGCATGTGCACGGGGGTTGGGCTAGATGACCTCTAAAAGTTCCTTCTAACCTTAAGCATTCTATGGTTCTATCAGCATTAAGAATTTTTAAAGGGTGAGAATATACTTGATCTTAAGAGGTAGAAAAACTGAGAAATCTGTTCACATAACTATAAAGGAAAAATAAAAAAGTAACCCTAATATGAGCCATTTCATATACCAATGCAAACTGCATAATTAGATGCATTACACTAAGTTACATTTTGTTTTTCTCAGTTTAAAAACATATTTGTGTCCAAGACGCACATGTTGCAAATATTCAGTGCAATACAGTATTTAGTACATGGGAAGTATACACATGCATCAAATTCTGCAAAGGCCTATTTCTGTGGAATGGATCATACACATTAATATGTAGCCCTATTTATTGATAAATATACTTTTAGACTCTTTTTTTTAATAACTAATATTAAACATCTAGTCAATATTTATTTTTTTCATTGAAAAGATCTTTGTTTTACCAGTATGTATCCTGTATGAGAAAAGCTATGCGTCATTACTTACCTTTAATAATGAAAAAACAATTCATACTAAGGCTGCACTAAACCTGCTGTACTAAACCTTTGAGGGTTTTTTTTTAAGTAGCATTAGCAGATAGAGAAAACTGAGCTACTCAGTATTTTTCAGAGGACACAGATACTTCAGTTTTATTGTTATAATCAGCTCAGTAATGTCTTATGGAGAGAAGCAAGTAGCTTCCTTACAAGGTAAATTAAGGACGAAAATGAAACCTATGTGATTATTGCCACCATATCCCAACAGCGCATCCTACTTGAATACATACTCTATATGTACTTCAGAAATCAGCTAGCACTGCCCATGTGTCATACACTAACCTCTGTTTGTTTCTGGGTTTTGTTCAGCTAGCCAATCTGACATGCTAAGCATATTCCAAGCAGTGGAGATGGTCCCAATGTCAGCAGCAGGAAAGAAGGAAAAAGCAGCAGCTCCTACCTGCAGGCTGTTGAAGATGATAAAGAAGACCAGCATCCAGAGGTGCCTGTAGGCCACGTGCAGTCCTCCCCACAGCCAGGTGACCGAAATCAGGGCAAACAGATACAGGACCAACGGGATCTCTGCAAACCATAACCACAGTCTGTCAGTTATACGCCTTGTTAAAACCATTTTTTAACGCACTACCAATGCAGAAAGTTTTCTGGTCCCTGGCCTAAGCCCCAGGCAGGGGGGCTGGAGCTCCTATGTGACCCCTGCCATCTGGGACACCTGCGGGGCACCCAGTCAGCTGCGAGGGCCTGGAGAGCTCCCAGCCCTGCACTGCATCCAGGCAACGGGCCTTGATTTGGCAGTGGGAAGCGCACACTGAACTTGGGGTAAGCGGCGGAGAGCTCTTGGAAAGCTCTGGAAATTTGGGGAGGGAAGGGAGTTTCAAGCACTGAAGGAAAAGGGAAAAGAACTCTAACATCAGCTGACAAAACTGCCAAGGCTCTGGGAATGCACAGTGTGAGAGTAGCTTATCCATTGCTTTGCTGTTACTTTTATGAGACATTAAAAATGTGAAGGCACCCAGTCCTATAAAAAATTAAGCAAATACCTCTGTTGAGCCAAGGATTCCCTCAAAGACACATTCTGCTAGTTGCCTTCATTTACATTCAGAAACACACACAGAACCTGTCCCAAAGTGCATTATCCAGGAGATACCGGCAGTTGCATTCTATACTTCTTATCATGTCTACAATACAAAAGATTTCAACTCTGCCGCAGGGAAGTAGAGCAAAAGTCCCCAAAAGGGAAGCAGAAGTCAGCTTTCCCTGCACCCATTTCTGCTCTGGACCCTGCTTCCTATGGACTTCTGGAGCCACTTCCAAGCCCGTGTTTGCCTGGGCAAGGAGGGAGCTGCTGCTGGCCGGCACGGGGCAGCGCAGCGGCGGCCAAGCAGCACCCACGCTACCTGCTCTCATGGGACACCAGTAACCAAGATCGTGTGGACACGAGAAAGGCCAGCGCTGCCGCCCAACGCGGCAGGGAAAGGCTGCTGCAGGGATTGAACAAATCCTTGCGAGAAGACTTTGTGAAGTTAATGTTAAATTTTTACAAATGAGAGGAGAGATTGAAGTGATGCACATTGTGAGCAGGCACCGCATTTGTCAAGTTTCCCCACCTAAAGCCTAATGCTGCTCTGGAAAACCTAAGAAAAGACCTCAGTGTGGGCTGTTCTGTAACCACAGTTTGATGACGTGACACAAAACGCAAGAAAGAGGTGCACTTCCTTACTGAATTACAATGAGATCTCATGTTAAACATAAATACTACCATACTGTTAGAACAGCAGTAACGTAGGACTCCAGAAGTCAGCAAACTGAAGCTCTAGTTCTTTGGAGCAGTTACCAAAGCCTTGCTTTTTACGGGGTAAAATAAAAGTACTCTTGTTGTTGTTGTTGGGAAATGACAAAAGCCATCACAGCTTTAAGATACTGAGAATCCACTCAGGTCTTGATCACTGATAAGTAGGCACTGCTTCAGGGCACTAAGCGGTACTAATCAGTCCTCAGGAGAAGGGAGGATGCATCTTGAGCATCAGGCCACAAAACCACTCCATGAGACTTCTGGTGACATTCAGAAGACACCGTGAGTGGGATAGAGGTGCCTTAGAACTAGCTTCCTTTGACTGAGGTCATATCTAAAGCATTTGTTCATGATCAGTAAATGTGACCTAGTGAAGACCTTTCTCTTGTGAAGAGACACCTAGAGCCTGGACTGGACTCTTGTCTAAAACTTCATTAGATGTCTGTAAAGCACCTCTTGGCAAGGCCCAGGCCAAATTTATTATTGGTTTGAGACTCCCTAAGGAACCCTGATCCATAATACATCACTAATAATATCTGTGTGTTTTTCAGAGCAGCATACGGAAAAGAAGATTAAGGCTCTGTACTTCCGGTTTTAGCCAGGAAGCAACTGGGTTTTGCTAGATGAATAGAATGGAAATACAATGTATTTCTCATATTAGACTAGTATTAATGGAACAAAATGATCTCTTCATTTATATCTCAAAATCGTCTAATAAGCTTAAGCGGTTTATAAAAAAATCAATTGATGTAATGGATTAGCAGTTAATGATCACCTATGCATATATTTTCTAAATATGAAGTAAAGAAATCTAAAAAATATCTTTGAAAGTTCAAATAGTGATCTGGCCTTTATGTTACTCTGTAGTACAGTTCAATTCAGGTGAGGGGGCAGGTGAGAGAAGAAAACAAGTTATGGGAGATCAAACAGCAGGCAGTAGAACACGCCAAAAGCAACATCATAATTTCTACTTTTACTACATAAACATTACATACAGAAAGATATCACAATATTGATCATATCTTTGCACCTCCCAATGGCTGAAACCATAGATTGTTGAGATAGCTCCGTATATAAGCATGAAGAAAATGGATTAATATGCTCTCTCGATCATGTATGCTTGAGTTCGTTATCTTCAAGTGTGTGAGAAAGGGAGCTTCCATAAACTCAGTGTCATCTCAGCAGAGACAAACTACCACAGGTAAGCCCATATCAGTGCCAATGTATCTAACAGGGTATCTATGGAATCTATCCTGAGGACTAATTCTACTAACAGTTCACATAATGAGCACTACTGAATACAAATATATTAATTACCACCATTATTAATTACCATTATAATATTTGAAAACACATACTTTTTGCCACACACTGACTGTCCATGCTCTGCTTTTTTTTATCTTTGCCTTTAACAGTTGTTTCACTTTGGATATTGTAAACCGTTAATAGCTGAAATCTAGGCAGTATTTAAAGTCTCAGTTGTCTCAAATTACTTCACTGACATTTTACTCAGATAATTCGTTGTATTTTGATCAAACAAAAGCTCAAAAACTGGAACAAACATCTCAATCGGCAACAATCTCTTTTCAGCTTATAAAAACTGCATAAAGGAAAAGTGTGCCAATAAATAGGCTTACAATGAATCAGAATAGAGAGTCTAGTAGTACATGGTTTTCCTCATATGGAAAAAAAAAAAAAAAAAAAAAGCAAAAACTTCTCCCCAAACAAACTCAAAAGGTATTTCTGGACATGCACTTTCACTTACAAGAACTCCACTCTAAATCAAAGTTCAGCCATTCAAACTTACACTACTTGCATAAATTTTCAGTGATGAAAGACTTTGGTGGAAACGTCAACTCAGCATCAGGATGATGCAGAAGAGACATCATCAAACAGCTTTGTGAAGCCCTATACATTTGCACTATGCTAGTTCCCACTTTTTACTTTATTACCATACATTTTTAATACTTGGAATGATGAAAGGCTTTATTTAAGCAACAGTCAATCCGCCTACTCTTTAAATATAAATATATATGTATGCATGCATATATCACCATCCTAGCTGTTCCCTGAAATATCACCCCTTTTCCTTGACTACAAGCTCAAAAAACACAGGCAGAGTCTCTCAGGATAAATGCAGCGTACCCAGCTCTAGCTACAGTTTGGGCAGCCATCTAGACATTAAATATAAACCAGGTGAAATTTCATACATTAAATTTACACAACCAGCTACAGTTTCCCACTGTTTTTCACTTCTCCAATGCTGAGGTTATTTTCCTTTTAATCTAAAGGACAGATTTTTCTGGAAGGATTACTGTGCAGAGGGCTGTGCTAGGTTTTAGGTTAGGTTTGGTTTTAGGTGTGATAAAATTGTAGATTTACTATGGCAGGAGAGTCCTTGGAGTAAAAATAACCAATTTTTGACCTGTGATTTACATAAAAGCAAAGCTGCGGAGCTTTTTAAAATATTTTCATGATATAGATTTTCATGATTAGATTACAAGATCTATGAACCAGGAAAAGCATTTAAATGTTGAAAAGGGGACCATTTCCTCAACGGTAACATGAAAGCAGGTTAGATAGTACTTCGTTAGACCAAAAATGTACGTAGCCTTGCTTCCAACATTGGCGAAAAGCAGATGCCAGAAGAGCTGGCCAATCAAATAAGAAAATTATCCCAGCAATTCTCCCATATTTTGGTCATGTACTGTATGGCTCAAGGATTTCCTGAACCAGCCACAGCTTCTCTATATTAGTTATTCTTAGGGGAGTTCTCTTTCACAAACTCATCCAGGCTTCTTTCAAACTCATTATTGTCAACTTTTAAGATTCAGAATATCCTGTGGCAAGGAATTCCATGGGTTTGTCATCATGAGGGTAAATTTCAGCTAAAAAGTAATACCAGATTGCCTAACCAAAATGCCTGCCTGTTAGCCTTATTTTTTTGTTTTGTTTCCTCTAGTTAGCAAAAGCAAGAGCAAGAAAAAAAAAATTCTGAACACTCCTAAACTGCTGTGCTTTCGTATAGAGTTGATTAAACCCTGTAACAAGGATAATCCACCTTTTCCTACCGTCTTAAGCAAACTTCACAAAGAAAAGAAAGACTACGTGGCAGTTCTAAGAGAATCTGCCCCTGGCAAATGACTCATGTAGGTTAAGTCTCTGCACAGTGAGGACACAGCCGTTCTGGAGGGCCTGGGAGGGAGATACTTGCCAGCCTTGTTCCACCTGCCCCATCAGCTCCATGAGCTGCTGCTGCCTCTGGGCAGTCCTGGGCAGAAGAAGGAAGAAACAGCAAAGAAGGTAGAAGAAGAAAGAAACAGCAAACAAAATGGAAGCAGCAACTGAGAAATCAGGAGAAAAAGGAAAGTGTGGAGGAAATTAGAGTGGAGGAGAGCAGGAAGAAAACAGAGAGAAGCAGACCAATGTCCCACATCCTAGTCCATTGTCACACCTTGATGATTCACACTATGGAAATTTGAAGACTGAGGTGGATTCTTGGATGTCACTTCAGTTTAATATAATGGTAGGGTTGTTTATATGGCTGACCTCTCCTGTCCCTCCGCAGTACATAGTGATTATGGCAGGATAATTTGATGTAGCCTGCCATAACCTGTTTTTCAAGAGGGAAACAGCAGTGAAAATGCACTTGCCCAGCTCCAGTGAACAACTGTCCCCTATGTATACTAAATAGTTCTTTACAAATGCTTTCTTCTTGCTCAGGATCTGGTATTTTATGGTTATCAAACTGAATGATTTGCACTAGAGCTGACAAAAAGGCCCCAAATTTGAATGAGCCAAACAGTAACAAAGGAGTCAAAATAGAAATAATTAATAAGCACTATGAAATTAAAATCAGGCACTTGCCACAGAAAAAATCTTAAGATTTTTCCATTAGAAAAAGTATATGAAGCTATAAAGAACTGTCAGACCACCTGAAGGCCTCCTTCCTTCCTTCCTTCCTTCCTTCCTTCTTTCCTTCCTTCCTTCCTTCCTTCCTCCCTCCCTCCCTCCCTTCCTTCCTTCCTTCCTTCCTTCCTCCCATACTTGATATCACAGCTAAACCTCCCTGGGACTGCAAGTCTGAACAGTGGAAAAAGTTAAATCAAGTACAAATTAAGGAATAAAATTAGCAAATATTAAAACTCTGCAACTTAATACAGAGTCTTTGTAATTTATTAGCAACCATTTAGATGATTTAACTGTAAAAAATAAATAAAGAATGCACTACAAATTCATAACATATCCAAATGTTTGTATTCTCATCTCCATGTGGGCGAATTTTGTGTATTTTTCCATTGCCTGAAGTAATTAACTTTTTTTCCTAAAAATAGAAAAGTCAATAAAAGAACCAATTAAATAATACAGCTTTCATGATCTTCTCAGTTTACCTATAAATATTTACTAGGTTTCTTCCCCTCAGGTTGTTAAACTGATAATGTAACTTTAATTGCTTTTAATTGTTCTTGGCTAAACATGAAGACCTACTGCAAAATCTGGATCATCTTTTCAAACATTTTTCCTAGCTGAGAGGGGAGAATATATTACTTTATAGAACTTCACTAATTTGTTGAAGACCTAAATCCAGTAAAACCTCCACAGACTATGCTTTTCAAGTCATGTGTTAAAGTCAGTAGCAGAGCTTTTAACAATTGCTGTAAAAAAAGGAGTTTGGCAACAGGATTTTGTGGTCAAGCTAAAGAAGTTAAGAGATTTTCTCACACATTTCAAAGGGTAAAACACCACTACCACCACCACAACCAGCAAAAACAACAAGCAATCCATAAATCCCAACAAAGCATCTAATTCCAGACTTGGAATGTTACAGACATGCAGACTTTTAACAGAAAAATGTTACAGAAATGCCCAGGAAACCAAATAGGACAAAACAGTCCATAGATAATATGCAAAAATAAGTAGCAAATCTATTTCAGTATATTTTGAGGTCGCTTATATTTTTCAATCTGCTGCAGGAACAGCTTAAAATTAAAGAATACCTCCTCAAGGCTACATGATTTCCACAAAAACCTAAAGGACAGGCCTCTTTTACCTTCACACTAAATCTCAGTTTTTCATCAAACTTTGTCATATATCTTTAAGAGACTTCACAATATGATAAAACAATAGACCAAGCATCTCAACCATAAACATAATTTATGTTATGACTGTTATGCAAGGAAAAGGACATTGCCAAAAAAATCCTAATCTCCATATAATACAATTATTTAGAAAATATAAAATTATTATTCAAAATATCAAATAAGTTTTAAATTTACAGTTTTACAGGAATCACTTGTGCAAATTAACTTGCTTCTGCAGAATTCCTTGAAAGAAAAGGCTAATTTGGACATGTGAAACAGTACAAACATCAGCTAAATTCTATGAGTGCAGATGATGAATTTCAGTCATTATGTTACTCAGATCTTTGTTCTGTATTTCAACTTGTAATTATGCTTGTAGATTTTTTCTTAGCTGTTGTTTTTAGAAACCTCTGACACAGATTTCATTCTCCTAAATACAAAAAAAAAAAAAAAACACCTCCAATTAGTATTATAAGGATTAAAATATTGCACTCAGGATGTGACTGGTGGTCAACATCTGTCTCTCCATTCTTAGATGGATATTGTCATCTCAAGATGAAAGTACTCCTACAGTTTTTTGTTCCCTCACTTCTTTTAAGTATTTGATAGCTATATTGCAATTCAAGATTTTACCATATCATTCACAGGATAAGGAAGATTCGTAACTACAGTTTTAGAGATACCCTCTCACTTAGAATAAAAAGGCCCATTCTCAGCATCATTTCCTGAGTGCCAAGGCTGGAATGTCCTAAACTTGCCTCACAGATTGTTGAGATAGCTAGCAGCAGATATAGGAGGAGCTCTCGTGGTCTGGCACTGCGTAAAACAATGAATTTATTTAAAAAATTACACAAAGGAAGACACAAAAAGGTAGTCACAATTTTACACCTACGTATCTAAGTCACACAATGAAATTTGATTTTGGCAACTTAACTTCCTAATCTTTAAATTAATTGTATCATTTCTACAATGAGAGTATCGGCATCTGGTAAATTCTACTGCATGTTTATGCCTATGGCATGAAAATTATGGCACTGTACATTGTTCAGTAAAGTGAGGTCATCTATAAAAAAGGCAATATCACAAAAAATACAAGTGATATTTCAGCTCAAAATTTTACTACATACTTTCAAGTTATTTAATGAAATTATTAAAGGTTAAGAAATAGATATGTTAGACTGGTGTCTTTGTCATTTGCAGTTTCTATATTTGAATATCAGGACTGCCAAGGGAAAAAAATCATTGCCTATCCCTATTTCAACCTTTTGCAATTACAGCCAAAAAAATACAATGCAGTTTTGAGATCACCTGATTTCCTTCTGGAACAGTCTTTCTTGTTGCACACTTAAATATTTGTTCACCCAAAGGCTGTTTATCTAATGCACACTTTTCATCTGACTTCTCTCAAGGCTAGCTTTTGAGAAGTCAGTTTCTATATAAAGAAAAATAATCAGTCAATAGAATGTGTTTGCTGAAAAGCGGGAAAAAAGAAGCAGTTCAAGCTGAATTCTCCTCTGTAACAAACGAAATGTGTATCTTTGAAAGAGTATGGTTGAGTTACCTAGGACACCCTTTGACAGTCAGCCTTCACACCATGTTCCAGCACTCACCTTTGAGGAAGAAGAGCTGTCTGCTCTAAAAGATAATAAATTCTTGCATCTCCCATAACCCTTTCTTCCAGTCTTCTAGATGTGAAGAAAAGTCCCTGACCTAGGCAAGCATTACCACTGTGTAAGACACCACAGTGACACTATGCGACAATTCTGGGGCAAAACGACAGACACAGAACAAATCACCTGCTTTGTTTTCCAGACAGGGTACTGGGAAGCGTTCAAATGGCACATTGACCAAATTAGAAGTTAGCAAATCCCATTTATTTCAGTTTATTCTCAACTACAATCTCATTTTATAATTATACACTTTTACAGTGACATAAGAAAATAAGTATGATAAATTCTGTGGGCAGATCCCCAAACTGCCAAAACAAATGAGCAATTGACAACAATTACCAAGAGTAGCTCTGTGCTGGCCTAGCTGCCCAGGGGCCATGACATTTTCTTCAAAGGATGGAAAACACGACAGTAGGGCATGAGGGATGTGACTCTCTGCTCAGGAATGCCTAGGAGAAATGCCTAAAGGACTGGGAAGAATATCTGCATGAGACACAACGAGCTAGAACAAACAGATGAATGTTTGAGTATAAAACAAATGCAAAAAAAAATCAATGATATCCTTCTAAGAATAAAGGCCTTTTCCATGAAACTATTTACTCATGTGCTAACAGGTCCTCTTCCCTGCAGTTACCACAGGGCAAAATTTTTCTCTTGGAGCCATATGGTGAAATTCAACATTGTTGTCCCTGCCTTAGTAACAAAAATAAGTGGGAGTCCTTTTTAGTATGGACAGCAAACTCTGTACTCCTAGGGAGAGCACAAAGCAGAAACATGCAGCACTGCTACTCAGATCCAGGAAACTGTTCTCACTGTGAAAGACAGCACATTTCCTGGTAACTGTGTAAGAAGGCGTTGTTCAAGACAGAGCTGCTTTGCACAGTAAGTTTCAGAATCTTTCGGCAACAGGACAATATTTTGACTCTTTTTTTTTTTTTAGCTTAGCCACCTGTGTATCCAATTTCTTTGAAAATAACAGCATATTCTATATCTGAGGATAAAACCTGCTGTCTCTATTCCTGTTAAACTCCTGCTAAAAGAAGTGGAAGCTTTCCTCAAGTAGAGCTCACAAATTGAGAATTCCAAGAGATTAACCAACTACATCTTAAGTGGCATTACTCAAGCTTCTCCTGCAAACTAGGAAATGATCTGAAGAACTTAAAAAACAAATATTTTCTTCTAAATATGAAAAAAAAACCTTTTTTGGTTATATGGTAATACACAAGCCAGTAACTTGACTGTTTTTTATTGACAACAATTATTTCTTACTAACAACGAGTGACTCACAAAGTCACAAAATGGTTGAGGCTGGAAGGGACTTGTGCAGATTACTTAATCTATCCCTCCTGCTCAAGGCAGGGTCACCTAGAGCACATTGTTCAGGTGCAATTCTTTTCATGACAAAGTATGAATTATTGCAGAATTCACGCTGAGTAACCAGTCAGCTGTATCATGCAGCAACTGCAAGCATATTCTAACTGAGAGATTCACAGAAAGGGAGTAAGTAGAACTACTACAAACAGTCATATGCAAATAAGCTGTATGATTATCTATATATAAATGATAATTTCACAACTGTATATTCTACTTTCTCTCTCTGTGATACCCTCTGGAATTTAAAGAACAGGTGTCCACTACGATATGTGAAAGCATATTCGAAATTTTTTTTTCTGTTTACAGATCTCTGTACTTAATATATTTGTAAGTATCTGTACTTAACATAATTGTCTGCAGTTTCTTTCAGTTGGGATTTTAGCCTCTGTCTAGAGAGGATCACTTACTCCTAGCAGACAGTTTTGCTTTCACCTTCTCATTACCTGCCCATGTGGAAGGTGGGGAAGTGTGGGCACAGAACTTCCATCTGGGGACTGGGAAAAGCTTTTTCCCCCTGTAGAAAGTCTTTGTTGTGGGTGACAAGACAGGGAGTTACTCAAGACAGACATGAGACACAGAGAGAAACCCAAGCAAGCTGCTACACGTACACAAGCGCTGCTGGTCACCCAGAGGGACACTGGCGCCCCACAGCACGGCACAAGTGCCACAGCTCCAAGCTTGTGCTGTAAACACACTCCTAAGGACACAGCGATCCCTTGCAAAGCCACAGACCCACAAGTCTCCCCAGGCACCCACTCACCGCGTGAGCTACTTTCATTTCTGTTTGCAAAAGGCCTGCGATAACAAAACGCAAGTCTGATAGCAGCAAACCGGAGTTGTACTATTAAAAACAGCCTATTCTTTAAAGAAAGCACTGGCATTAGCGACTTACTGAAAACAACTCTTCTTATTGATTTTTTATTCCTCCTCAGCCCTCAATTCTCTCCCCACCATCTTCTGAATGGAAAGAAAACCTGTGTTAATTCAAGCAGGCTTTTGTTTCATCCCTGCTATTTCATGTCTCTGGGTCACCAAAGTCTAGCACTTCACAGTACTAAAACTAGTGCTAGTACTTCCTGCCATTTCCCATGCTGACTTTTTTACTTACATTGTCCCAATACATAGTATTTGGTTTAACTACTCAGAAGCAAGCTTTACATTAAAGCACACAAACATGGAATCTCCATCCTTGCAGACAACAAAAATAAGTTATTTATAAACAAAAAAACCTAAAAAAACACTAAATAAGGAGCCAGCTTTATGATTGTTTCAGGAAGTCCCTCTTCTATTCTCAAAAATAAATGAAAGAATAAAGTACAAGTAATCCATGTGGCCCTGAAGATCATATTTACAAGCTAAGTTTATCAGAACTTATCCAAAATCCTATAGTTCTTATGCAAATTGACACTTCAAGCAAAAAAATATTTGAATTTCTTGATCATATATATATACATATTTATTTTTGCTTTTCCCAAAAATAATATATTTCTAAGCTCCAAATATTTGAAGTAAAACACAGAAGTCCTCATCTACATGCTGCAATTATCACTGCAAATCTAAGTATATGATCCTAAAAAAGACAGCTTTTCTTCATAAATCTGAACATGTATGGGACTACTAAAAGGAATTCTGTATTAACCTACATTTTCTTTTAAGTTCAGGTGATGTTTCTCTATGTTTCTCTGGGAAAAAAAAAGATTCAAGAATCATTTGAAAGTTCATAAAATCTATCTGGCTTCACACAGTCAGGGAGAAAACAGGTATAATCCCACTAAAATACTTGCCCTTGTATATAAAAACAAATGTTTTTCCACAGACCCCATGAAAGGAATTATTCCAATATTTTCACAGACAGCTATGGCTACTGCACAGGTCTGCACTGCTGCAGTTTTATTTTGGGAACATCATTGTACTTGAAATTGTTCTAGCAGAACAGACCGACCAACACTTCCTGTTTTGCATGAAACAGAGTTCTTCTTTCAAGCATGTTTCGCTTACGAGTAGCACTGGGAAACTCGAAAACAGAAGCATTAACTCCAAATCCCCCGGCTTGCCCGCACTCTCTGACTGGGCAGTCTCTGAGTGAACCTACACGGCCATGGAAAGGGCAGGGACTGCACCTAGGCGCTGGGCCATGCAGAAGGGCCGGCTCAGGGCAGCACGCTATCCCGGTCCCGCGGCAGCGCAGGCTGAGGAAGCCCATGCGCTTCCTTGGGAGGGCTGTGCGCAGGCAGCCCCGAGCCCTGCCCGCTTGCTACAGCCCCAGACTGTGGCAGGGCCTGTCAGGCAGGGCTGGCTCCGAGTGCTGTTCTGCTTACCAGGCTACACAAACAGTCACGTTCATTTCTTTAGGTTATCGCTTATCCTCACCTTGGTTTCACAGCTAAACATAGGCACAGCTTTAATCACTGAGGTACTTTCACAGACTTCAAAGGGACCACCAGCATGCTTCATCTGAAACGTGTGCTGAGGTATTTGCTCAACTGTGGTTTCTGTTGGGTATTCTGGATTAGAGACAACTTTCAGGAGAGTTCTGAAAACTTTGTTTCCCTGGAGTTAGCCTTTATCATACCTGCAGCATTAGTTCTTCCTCTGAAAATATCATCGTAGGCTTTCCATTGCGGGGTCACCTGGTAGGCATGAATGAAGACCACAAAAACCACTACCAAACACATCAGCGGCACCAGCGCAGCCGTGAAGAGAGCAGCGTAGGCATTTGGGATGAAGCACCTGAAGAAAAAATGGAAAATAATGCTGTTCATAAACTTTAAAGAGCTTGAACAGTAAAGAGTGAAATTTCAAATACATTTTTTTTTACTTCGCAAACCATAAGTCCTTTAACTGTCTTCACAGAATAACCTTCATAGAATGCATTGTTTTCCAATGCTTCTCATCTCCTTATTCTGCCTTAAGTAAAATAACATACATACTTGGATATTACACTTGAATATTAAATATACTTCAAGTCTACTTGAATACTATTGTGTTTTAGCCTAATCAAACACCAACGAGATTTAAACCCTTGCAATGGAACAAACCATATTTTAACAAACTCCATGCATGCTATATTTATTTAATGTGATCACTCTTAGTCACCAAAGTTTAAAAGGGCATTATGCAATTTTCTATACTTAGCTCCTGAAACCACAAATTCAATTTTGAGGAATATATTTTTCAAATAAATGAACGAGTCTTAAAAGCAAAATAACTATTCCTGTTCATGTTTTTGGAAGTTATATGTCATTTGCATGCTGAAGCCAAATACTCCCTCACTCCTATTTTTTAACTATTCTGTCTCTCCTTATCCTTGTCATGTATTAAAGTTATAATTATTTATAAGGATGTGACAGTCACATGAGTTATTGTTGAAAAGAGATTCAAATTATGCATATAAGATTATGACATGAAAGATAGGGAGATGATAGTAAAAGAGAGATCTCTACTACATGGGCGATGAGGGATTCTGTAAACTCCCTTGAGGTCTGGATGGGCTTTGCAGCCATTGACCTACACCAGAGATGACGCAAAACTGAGCAGCCCAAGGGACAGCTCAGGAGTCAGTGTGTCTAGAGACTGTGTGACCACTACTATCCCTAGTAAGAGGGTGTAACTTACCCAGCCCTTCTCTTGGTCAGGTCAGCGCTGCTCCGTGAGTTGACAGTCAATGTTTGTGTAACGCCCATGCTAGAAATGTCTGAGTATTTGTTACACTCATCACACATCTTCCGTGTTTGCCTGGGGGCACGTGCACAGCCTGCCCAGCAAACCCTGCAGCTGCTGTGACTGCCTTCTGGGCCAGTTTTTCCAGGCCTTAGAGCACAGTAAAGCAGCTCCAAAACAGGCTCCAACAGAACCTAGGTACGTTTTAGGGCTCTGTTAGCAAGGTATAAGCTCAGCCATACACCACGCTGCGATACCACCTCAAAACAGTACTAAACAAAAAGTACACAACAGGGAAAGAGGCTTCTCTTGAGTGAAATTAAGCTTGGTTATTTCCTAGGCATAATGTCTACTCTGCTTCATCCTCCTATTTTTTTAATATTTCTTAGGTGTTAAAATTATTTTTCTTCCCCAAAGTATTCTTGAGTGGTCCCAATTAGCATTACAAATAAAGGCACATTACCATAACCTACACTAAAGTGATTATACTGAGAAAAAGACAAGAATCTTAGCACAAGTATAACTTGTTTTCTGTATAATCTTTGGAATGTTCTGAAATCTCTGTATTTTCAATTTGATGACCTTTATATTTCATGGTTCACGCATTCCATCATAAAGCTTTCCGAAAGACTCATAAGGTTTCTATGAACACTTCCCATTTCTATTTAATGAAAGCTGCATAAAACTGAAACCCACAGAAATGCACTCTTACTAATATCCCTGGGTCCTTGCTCTAAAAAGACACTGAAAAACTACATGAGCAGAGAATACCTAGAGCCATAATAATCATCTTTTTAAAGAGAGTCAACAACTGAAGAAAGACCACTGCTTCCTGTAAGCTGTATTCACACATAGTCCTTACATATTAAATGTTGTCCTTTATGCGGGAAAACACACAAAGTGACTGAAATATTTACTGTGCTACAGGCTAGTGGAACACATCTTTCATTACACCATCGTGCCGTTTGTCAGCTGGAACTATTGTATGTCCCATCTTCCTACAACAGGAATAGAAGCAAAATATTCTGAAACTCCATCAAAGATGAAGATCCACAATATAACTATGTTACGGAAAAAGGCCTATGAAGACTGATAAAGAACTTGGGACTGAACTACACATTTAGCAGCATTATCCTGAGTATAGCCTTCAAGCAAGCCCTTTGTTTCTTCGTACACTTTGTAAATTAAGTCTCTAATCCATGACTGACAGAGTCATTGTGCAGAACACAGGATTTTTTTGTACTTCTGCCTCTGGTGAGTAACTATCAGGTTTTTGTTTAGGGAGTTTCGAATCTGCACAATTAAAAGAGAAAGAAAAGGCTCGAATGAAGTTGAGTAAAATGCTCTTGTGCAATGTCTTCTCAGCAGGTCGGATTTGTAAAAAATTCTAACTCTGATAGCTTTTTCTGAAACTTTCATTTTAATAGAAAGTCTCTATGACTCCCTATTGACGGTATTACTAAATCATTTCCCCTGCATAAATTTACATCTTTTTCTGACAGTTTTTATAAGTCTTGTTACCAACTTCCATTTCCCTTTTAACACTGAAAAGCCGATTGCTGCCTCCACTTTTGCTCTTCTGGATGACTGTTACCTGACTGGAGACTCCTGTCTTTGACTTTGTTGTCATCACTGACTTGGTTTTTACCACTGAATCTTTTTTCATGACTACAAAGTTCTCTGTTCGCCTCAACAGTAACATATCCCATCGACTTCTCCTCCTTCACTACGCCAAGCTGAAGTCATTTTTTTGCACTATCTTCAAGACTATCCATTTCCCAAAATCTGCAGGAACATGTTTTTATTTTTTCTGATATTTTTAAAGCAAAAAGGGAAAACAATTAGCATGATATATATCGGCTACTTGTTAACACCGTTACATAAATAACATGAAAAATAATATTAGCAGTGATGATGTTATTTAAAATTTTTAAAAAGGCAAAATTTTGAAGGAAATAAAGAATTCTCAATAAAAGAGGAAGGTATTCAGTACAAGTTCTGGCACTCATTGTCCCTTTCTAAGCAAGAAAGATTTCAAATAGCTCAATGTGTTCAAGGCATAGTTTTGTGCTATTATTGTCGTGCCTGCAACTCCAAGGACAATTTTCTTCAAATGCAGCTTCTAACACTGGAAGTTAACTGTGATGCTGTATTACAACTCTTCTGGTTTATCAAATACCTTGTATCCTCTTCTAGTTTAGTTACCAGGCAGACACCACCTTTTCTCTGGCTTTTGTTTTATGAACTCTTCTGTGGAGTCAGACCTGTGTTTTTTTATTTGTTTTGTCTAGGACTAAGCTGAACAACTGTTGAGCTCCTTTGCCTTAGGCAGAGCTGGTGGCAGACACAGAGAACTGTGGCGCTATATGAGTTTGCTCTGCTATTGTTATATCAGGAAAGTAAAAGACAGACACATGAATTTTTGCCATTATATTTGTATTTCATCACCACCACATAGAGAAATAAATCTGTCTACCTAGAAAGGCAATGAAAGTCATTACCACCTTTATTCAGCAAATTCTTGTCTAAGTGGTCGAAACATTCCTAAAAGTGAAAATAGGCAAATTTGATTAAAATCTACACTAGTTTCTTTATGTTCACACACTCCAGGCTGTTTCTTACACAGCAGTTTGCTCGTTTCCAGATTTGGTATTTCTTTGCACTGCAATATTGGCTTTAGTGTGAAAGAAAGTCACATTATCTTTCATTAGGCACTACATATTTGTTCTTAGAATATGCTCATCAATTTTCTAACTGCAAAGCCGGCCAGAGAATGGGAAGATATTTGAAAATAATTACTTGCTAAAAAAATATTTATCTGACAAATTATCTACGATAAATTGTGCCTGATCTGTATCTAAGCAACATACTGAAAATTAAAATAACATCTTTCTTATATAAAGCACGATGATATTTATTATCTGCTTCTGATGTCATGGGGAGTTTGACATTTGGCAACCAAACCTCTTCTGAAAATATTCTAGCTTTCTTTTCTTTTTTTTTTTTTAATTAGGTGGAAGCTCAATGCTTTTTAGCTTCAACACAGTTTTAAGTATAACCCTCTGAGAAGATCTGATCTCTCACACCGCTTCTCAGAATCACCTACAAACAATTGTTTGTTCTATGTTTACTTGCAACTTCAGCAACTGCTCCTACTTGGGTCTTTATCTAGTGCAATACCCCTTACAGGGCGTCTCGCTGCTCACTCTGGTCCCTTCTGCATTCCCACTTTCCTGTTGCTTGTTCTGAAATACTGCTGTTCTGTACAACAAACTTCTTGGCAGCCTTTGGCAGTAGGGTACAAAACCAAAGCAGTAAGTGTCCAGGTAATTCTCTATGATTTTATTTCCCTTTGCTTCAAAGTAGAGGGCCTGATTCTTGAATCCGCATGCATGATTCAGGTCCACTGACAAGTTATGCCCCTGGTCATCTATCTTCCTCCTGTAAATTAATGCAGAATGGCTCAAGAATCACTTCAGACCTAAGCAGAGTATTTTTAAAGCAAACCAGAAATAGTTCTGGTTTGCTCTACAACTGCATGAGATATAATACAGGTGTTAGCAACTGTCTCAGAATGGACTCTGGCCTGAGGCTGAGCATGTCCCCAGCACAGCCAGCCGTGCCAGCCGTGCCAGCACACAGCCCTTCATGAGCCCAGGTCATCCACGTTTAATGAATTCTCAACCTGAAGAGATCCGGGCCTTCCATTCTTTGTTGCTTTTCATGGTGACAATAGCCATTTTCCATGAATTCATCAAGCAATGAGGTTAATGCTTGCATTGTTGTTTATCTTCCATTCCCTGACAGGGAAAGAAACTTGGCCCATTTTGCTTGTACGTGTTTTTATTTAAATAATTATGTTTCAATGAGCTGACATTTAAGAAAACCTGTCAGAAAGGGCATGCTAAGCTGAGAAAGGAAGGTGCCAACATTTACAATAATCACTAGTTCTTGAGGACACTCACACCAGAGAAATTAATATTTCTAGCATAGATAAGATTCTCACTACAGAAAACTTCATAATGACAAAGGGACATAGGGCTAGGCCACAATCTTAATTCTGTTTGATATAGTCTTCTAGATATACTACCAACAGACTACACCACACCTTGAAAACAAGGACTACACTTGCTCCATTTCAGTGGAAGACTCACGTAAAGATCAGATATGACTGCCTTTGACTAGGGAGCATTTTGTAGCATTCGGTATTAGAGTTTTTTCCAAGTATTATTACATTATTACACAGACATGAAGTTTGCAAGCCAAACAAAGCCTCAAAAAATCTGCACGAATAACAGATGCCACATTGTTATCTCATATTATAGCAAGCATTACCCACCATCAGATATGACTCATACTACTTGCCAACCTTTTACTGAAGGAAATGGTATTATAGCTGATGATTAAGATTCTTTTTATTCCTGACTCCCTTTAGGCAAAGCCTCAGATCTTTATATTCTGATTCCATCCAAGCAATGGGTATATGGATAGTAGCTTTGTGAACCTTATGTACTGAAGGCCAGGTGAAGCTGTATATTACCTAAGCGTTTTTATCAGTATTGTTCATGTGGTCTTTAAGTTATTGTCGTGCTTCATCCTAAACCTCTAACACCTACTGTAGCTGCTTCATGGAGAATGCTGAAGCCTATGCATTGGTATCAGTAAGCCTCCTCCCTATGTTATAGGTCTATAGGTTATAGGATGAAGCACTGTTCCCTGAACAGCTTGATTTGACCTCTAAGAGTTGCCTAAACATGTAAAACTAACCTGAGGTCTTGCATTTATTCCTTTAAGCCCTGACTGAAACAAAGAGTTATGCTGGCATATAGTGAAATTGGATCATAAGTAGTTTCAACAGGATTTCACAAAATTAAATTAAGGGCAGGTGTTTTCTTAATCCATGAAAAAGAAACATGTTTAGAAAGATCCCCAAGTGGTATAACCTCAACATTGGGATATACAAAACCATATATGTAACTTCTGCCATACAAATAATACTGAATGCCTTATTGGTATAGGGGAAAAAGTTCTTAAGCTCTTTTAATGTAGCAATACTACTATTCCACAGTTAGAGAGGAACAGAAATAACTTATAAAGCATTTGAAGAATAGTGCTAGGTTTATTAGGGAAGATTACCTTTGACTAAACATTGGGAATTCAGGAAGGAATGATACAGTCAGTCAGCACTGCTTACAGATAACAAATGGTAGAGCTAAAGCTAGAAAATTTGGAAAATGAATTGGAAGTTAAACATATTTCTTTCCATATAAACACAGCTGATAGAACTGAGATAACAGGACATAATTTATAAACATGCCATGAAAAAGCAGAAATTTTAGTAGTAGTATATGTTCATGACTACACAGAGATAGTAAAACTATTAATACAAGGCACTAAAGGCATATGGACTCAATAAATATTGGTTCTGAGCTTGGAAGGAAACAAGATTATATGCTTATCAAACCACAACATCGTACAAAGTCAGGGTTGGAAGAAATCTGGGAGACATTTTCAGATTTCCATCTACCCTAAGGTATGAAAAAACACGCCCATCAGTCATTACTGACTGATGTCTGTCTAGCCTGTTAAAGAATATAATAATATAATAATAATATAATAAAGAATATAAAGAATAACCTCTCCCAGAAATCTGTTCCAGGGCTTCACAGTCCTTACCTCTGGCAACTGCCTCCTAATATTCAACTTTTATCTGTCTTGGTGCAGTTTACATGTGTTACTTCCTGGCCTAGTCAGCATCAACGTGGGAAACTGCTGGCGCATTTCTTTCCATGCTTGTATTTCATAAGAATTTTCCTCTCAGTCTTGCTTTAAGCTAAACAGTCTGAGATCTTTCAATAGGCCTGAGCAAATCACATTTCCAAGATTGTTGTCAGTGTCAAAGAATTCTCCACTTTGTTAGTACGTATCTCAAACTGCAGCGTCCAAAGCCTTTGACAGTAACTACTCTGAGTAGATGACTAAAGCACAAAGATGGCTTTATTCAAGGATATTTCAAAATACATGACTTTCGTGACGCAGCATGCAAAGATGTCAACTCATGCTTAGTTTATCGTCTTTTTATGCAGAACTGCTAAACTGCCAGTTATTCCCCATCCTATTTCTGCATAGCTAATAATTCCTGGCAAGACGCAATTCCTTCCACATGTCCCTACTGAATACTGTACTACTTTCTCAGAATGGATCTCAGATGTCAAGCTCATTCTGAATTATAAATTGCTTCAATATACTTCTTTCCCAGTTTGTAATGTAATAATTTGAATGTAGACTCCTTATTCCAGGCTTGCGTAAAGGTAAATGTGGCATTTTCCAGTCCATTAGTAACCACAGATGACACTGAACAATATAAGAGAAAAACATTTTTTCCATCATGATACCTTGAAAAGTTCCATCAAAGAATCCTGAAAAATATACCTGCCAACAGGAATAGCCAGGTTTTCAGTGTATTCTTGAAACACTGAGGAAATTTGAGATGTCTGGATTGTCTCAGAAGTCAGAACGGGCAACAAAAACGATCTAACTGATGTCCAGGCCTTTTGACTAGCCCTAACTGGACTGATATGAGACATGACAAAACATTTGATTACGAAGAATTAAAAAACAAAATCAAAATGTTCTTCTAGACAAGACCATCAAATAAACTTTCATTCTTTCATTGCATTCTTTCATGAGGTTGCAGGTTTGGTTTATAAGAGTAATTGGAAACTTTTGACAGTATTTGCATTACACAGCGGGATGTAATGCAAGGAAAGCAAATACAGAAAAGCTACCACTAGAGCCCACTGGCTAGGTATTAATTCGACAAAAAAGAAATCTGGAAATTCCTGTGGTTCCCATTAGGCAGAACATGAGTTGTAACTTTATACTGTTGCAAGGAGGGTAAATGTCAGAAATAAGAACAGCAGTATATCCTACAAGACAAATGAAGTAATCACTCCGTTCTAGACAGCATTACTAAAATCACAGCAGCAGAGTGTATTTAGTTTTGACATATCAAGAAGTGGCAGTCAGTATTTAGTTTTGACATATATGAAAAAAAGGAAGCGTGGGGGAGAGCAATAAGGGCAACCAGAGGTCTCATAAATGTGTTTCCTCAGGAAGACTGAATTATTTTTTTTCTTTCAAAAGAAAAGAGGTCTTGTTTTAGCAATATACTAGCAAGTAATAGAATATTGAAAAGAACAGAGGAATAGCATTTTCTCTGTGCTGTAATATATTTCCCTTTTAGAAAGACAATGTGTTAAATCCTACCAGGAAAGATTTGTATTTGAGAAAACTTCCTAGAAGTAAAAGATCAAACTGAAATGGTTTGCTACTGAATATTGCATGATGTTGCTATCTGCAGGCTGTCTAAAAGAGACAGGAAAACTATTTGTTGCAAACATGTAGGAATGGTCTGTCATCTTCCAGAGCAGTAAGGATAGATCCCTCCGCCTTTGTATGGTTTTGTGTTTCTGTGATTCTCTGTTGTATGACAATTTCATTTAAAAACTGCCAAGCTAAGCATAATAGACACAACACACAGTAAGAAGTGGCTAGTGACTATCATAAAATTCAAAAAAGACCCGTCTGACTGATCCACAAGGATAATTCCATTATAAGAGGATCTCTGGATGTAATTTCTTAAATGAGGATCCAGACACAGACTAGCATGGGACTAGCAATCCATAAAATTAAAGCTTGGAAAATAAACACACAAAAATACCTAAAGCACATGCCTTGGGATGGAAGATGTTAGGCAACTTTTATTTCTGTGCTAGAACTGCTCTTTCCCAACAAAGCCTTTGAGGTACAATACTAACTCAATAAATCTTTCTCCTCTGCTGCACACTTTTTAAACATTATAGTCAATTCACGGAGTTGAGCTCAAAACAGGAAACAGGAAAAAAACAACAGTTTTATTTTTTCCACTGCAGATCATTTCTTACTTCTGCTCAGTCAAAATGTCTGAGAATATCTATTTTCCTCTATATTCTTTAAGATATGACCTCAGAGACTTGAACTCAAACATCAACTGGGACAAAACGGAAATAAGTAGCACATTGCAGCTCTAAGCAAATGCTAATGTGGTTGCACATTCTGCCATCAATACCTTTCCTCTTTCCTTCTTTTTTTTTTTTTAATGTTACATTTGTAACCAAAGAACAACTGCAAGCTATGTGCATGCCCGGATACTTGCACACATCCTGAAAATGTACACTGCATGTGTTTTGTTTGCTTCCCATTTTGCATTTGATCAGAAAGTTGCCTGACAAGAGTTTTACTTATGGTAAGCTTATTTCTATCTGTAATCAACCAAAACATGTCAGAATCCAAAAAGCATAACAGAATTTCTGGGAAAAGCAGTGCTTCAGTCGCACAAGAGGGAAACCACATGAACAGCTGCAGTCTGACAGCGCAGTGTTTACTTTGCTACCCAGACCCCAAACTAACGTTTACCAAAACCTTTACTTTTGCTGCTGATATGTCTTGCTTCAGTGCTACTGGTTTCAAAGCCCATCTCTAAAGCTATGCATAACACACACAGAGAAGAATTGCAAAACAACTCAGCAGCAGAGATTTTCACCTTTTTTTTTTTTTTTTTCTTTTGCAAAAGGCAAATCACAACACAACACAATGGGCAGGGAAGCATCCCAAGCATTACATTTTTTTCCTAATCCTCCAGAAAACAACCTTAGGTTTAGCTGTACCCAAAAGTCAGTGTATATATATGTACATATATGTGTCTGCTTGGGTAAGGGCATAGAAAAACAGGATCTACGAAGAGTTCTCCACCTCATTCAACAGTGGGGGTGTCAGCCCTGACAAATGAAGGCTGGAGGACAACTGCTCAACTGCAGGAGGCCCAGCATTAATTGCTAACAGTGGGTGATGCTGCATGCATGACAGTTTGAGCCAATCTGGCCTCTTTACATTACCTCACACTGTTCCTCACAATCCAAACACTAGTATTTTTTCCCCTTTCTCTCAGACAATAAGCAGTAATATCACAATATTTATATATAAATATTTATATATATAAAAGAATCAGCTAATAAAGTGAAACATTGATTCACTTCACTAGATTCACTTTGTGGTAATCACATCTCATTAGTCAAAACACTAAGGGAGAAAAATATAAATGAGCATCTAAACATAACCTCTTTTTCTGCAAATTCGGATCTGTTACAATTTCCAAAACTACCAAAAATGAATGCTTATATCAGTGCTGTTTCTCTAATAATTTGTTTCATTAAATGACATTCATCCCTCACCCAAAAGTGTTAGTGGTAATGTTTGATGAAAACAGACATCTGGCTTCATAGAATCATAGAATGCTTAAGGTTGGAAGGGACCTCTAGAGGTCATCTAGTCCAACCCCCTGCACACGCAGGGTCACCTAGAGCACGTGGCACAGGACTGCGTCCAAGCGGGTTTTGAAGATCTCCAGAGAAGGAGACTCCACAACCTCTCTGGGCAGCCTGTTCCAGTGCTCTGTCACCCTCACTGATAAAAAATTTTTCCTTAAGTTCCTGTGGAACTTTTGGTGCTTCAGTTTGTGGCCATTACCTCCAGTTCTGTCGGTGGCCACCAGTGAAAAGAGGCCCGCACCATCCTCTGCACTGCCTCCCTTGAGGTACTTATAGACACTGATTAGATCCCCTCTCAGCCTTCTCTTCTCCAGGCTGAACAGGCCCAGCTCCCTCAGCCTCTCCTCATAGGGCAGATGTTCCAGGCCCCTGATCATCCTTGTAGCCCTGTGCTGGACTCTCTCCAGCAGCTCCACATCCCTCTTGTACTGTGGAGCCGAGAACTGGACACAATACTCCAGACGTGGCCTCACCAGGGCTGAGTAGAGGGGCAGGATCACCTCCCTCGACCTGCTGGAGACGCTCTTCTTAACACACCCCAGGATCCCATTGGCCTTCTTGGCCCCAAGGACACACTGCTGCCTCATGGTCAACTTGTCGTCCACCATGACGCCCAGGTCCCTCTCTGCAGAGCTGCTCTCCAGAAGGTCAGTCCCCAGCCTGTACTGGTGTCTGGTGGCTTTTGCATCATTACACAAAGCCTCGGATACCTTGATAAAAATAAGACCCAAAGGCTATGACATCTGTACTGAATTCAATCATTAATGTTCAGATGCAGTTTACATTTTAAACATCTCATTATTTGTAATAACTTTGGACCCATGGTGAGTTTTAAAGCAAAAAGTCGTGTGGTTTGGGTAAGTCAAAGGCTGGAAGGCAAATACAGTGGTATCATGACTCAGAGAATATGTCACTTTTCATAATTAAATGTTTCCAAGATCTTCATACAGGCATACTGAGCAAGGACTTTGCTCCAACTAGGCCGATTTTTCTACAGAACTGAGCAGGGAAGAACAATTTCACGTTGGTCAGCACAAATTACAGCAGCCTCAGGGTACTCTAAATTGCACTTGGCAGACCAGAGAGGTTATTCAAGCAGGGGAGGCCAACCAAAAGGTAGTAGGACTTCATATTAAGATGACTCTCTAATATGAGGAAATAGAGACTTTTTTGCCTGCTCTGCAACAAGGTCAAAATAGCCAGGACAGAGCCAGCTGGTTATATTTGCATCACTTAACTCCAATAAATGGGGTGAAAGTGGCACAAGTTTATACTTGAGTCAAGAGCTGTTGGCTAGAGCCTTCGCTACCCACTGCCACTGCTGTTACAGGATGGGGTTGCTCAACTCTTCACATTCTTTGGAAAATCCCTGTCACACTTTGGAATGATCTGCAAGCAAACCATGTGATTAGCCCATGCTGACCAAATTACATGGACAGTACTGAACCATAAAGTGACCTCAAGTTCCCTGAAACCAAACCTGCATTACAGCATTACAAACTAGCTTGATTTTACGTTTTATTAGAAAAACCTTTGAAAATGAACCCATTACACATTGGAAATTTCTAACTAGACAGTTGAGGATTATTAAGTGATATTTAGAGATGTACATACTCACATTGTAAATATTTTCCACATTTCTTTACATAAAACATGCAGCCAGCTGTGAGACTTGGTTCCTAAGCCCAAACATTATGTTCTGACTCTAGGGAAATTACAGGGAACACGCTAATTACAAGAGGAACCACAAGTTCACTCTTCAGCATGAATTTAAAGAAAACCAACACTTTGCTGGAAGCATATTTTACAAAACAACAAAAAGGAACCTAACATTAGTGCATCCCAATCCCAAAAAACAATCTGTTATGTACGAAGCATGTATGAAATTCAGGATGACAGACATAACAGTTTTAAACATTATGCTTCTTTCTCTCCGCACAATGAGCTATTTAAATAATGTCAGTTCTTGTTGTCTCTAGTTTAAAAAAAAAAGAAGAAAAAGAAAAAAGCTACTTGTTTAATTTACAAAGTGAATTATCTAGCTGGGCTTTCCAGCTAGTAAGCTCAGCCACTCAGGAAAGTGGAGAACATGTCAGGTCATACAAATGAGAAATGCAGCAAAGAGCACCAGCTTTGTAACGTTTTCTGTTTTTCTCCCACTTTCAAAAGTACAGTGTCCGTTGAACTTCTGCCATGAGCTCATATCAATGCTTGTACTGATAAGTAATGAACACTAACATGAACAAATGCTCTTGCTGATAAGTGGACTACCCATTTCTTCCTTTTTTTTTTTTTTTAAAAAAAAAGAAGAAATAAAAAGTGGTGGTTCCCACCTCGGAATGAGGCACGCAGAGAATTTCCACAACGCCTCTGCCCGCACAGGCTTTTGCAGTGCACACAGCGCTCCGCTCGCATGGGGCTCGCAGGCTCTTCCTGCGCCCGTGTGGGCCTTGGGGCGCCTCCTCCGCCTGCGCGGGCCGCAGGGCCCTGGGCGCAGTGCGGCGCCGCCGCACGTGAGGCGGCCGGAGGGAGCCAGCGAGCCGGGCCCAGCGCCGGACAGCAAGCTGGGCCGGGCCTTGGCGCTGGCGGCGGCAGGAAGCGGCCCTGGGCCTGCGCCGCCGACGCTGCTGCTGCTGGGAGAGCCCAGGGTGTTGGGCAGCCTGGCTGAGAAATTTCAGCTCCGAATGCAAGGGTTCTTACTGTTTGTAGAAATTAAGCCAACACTCACTCTTCCATTTTTACATTGGGCCGGATTGTCTCCAAATGTTTTTTTTTTTTAGTCAGGAAAACTGTTTCTAAATCAATGGGATTTGTTGCCAGAAATTACACAGTGTGATTTGATACACGGATCTTTAGAAGACTCCATCTGAGTCAGTGTATGCAACAACAGCCTTGTCAATACACCAAGCCTGTCACATAATAGAGGGAAAAGCAATTTTTATCTTCTGTTGTAGCTGCTGTTACTGTATAGCTAAACAGATGAGGAAAAGGGGAAGAAAAAAATCCCTAAGAATCTCTATTCTATGAGGAGAATCCAAATTGTCATCTGTTGTGCTTTTAGTACTTGGCCCACTGTGTTTCAGCCACCTCATTACACCACCTTGTACAAATATTTCTGAAGATTTTTATACTTCGCTTTTTTTTTTCTCTCTCTCTTACTATGAAAACAGACACTAAGGAAGCACCAAATATCACAGAAGAATCTGTGATGTTTTCAACACGCAAATAAAACAGTCGTGAGCTAAGAACAAGGAGCTAGCGCACACTGAGTTAGCACAGTTCCTAGCCAGGACACTAAAAACTCTGGAGTCCCCAAGCAGGTGGTTGAGGTTGGTCTAAAAAACAGAGTGGTAAAAGGATCAGGACACTTATAGCCCTGGACACTTAGCCTGAAGGAAAAAGGCTGGTACTTTTTGACATTTGTTAGAGTGGTATTATTTTAAAAGCACATAAGGAGGTATATGACCAATTTCAATTAATTATCCTGCTCCTACTTCAATCTAAAGCTTCTTCCCCAAGCATATTGCTAATTATCAACTGCTTGAAACGAGGAGCTATTATGGTGGTTATTTTTTTTGACTTTTTAGTATTTTGTATTTGCTACAGTTTCCCCCATTAAAGAAAACGTTTTCCCGATACTTTTTCCCTAATGCGTGTGCTTTTTTTTTTATCTGTTCTTCGAAGCCAGGATTTTGAAGTAAGTCTTCTTACACTACAGCCCTTTCTATTGCAATCTCTATAGTAGGCAGTGTTTCTAAGCCATGCTGACAGTTACATTTAATACTGCTAATACAAACCAATCTACTAAAGCTGTGTTCTTTTTTGTTTTTTCTTTCTACATGTGCCTCAGCAGAGATACATTTTTTTAATTACTGATGCTGCTGCCTAGCACAGACAGTTTCCTTTCCTGAAGCACAGCTTAGCGCACTGCTAAGTACACTCTATGTCCACGTACTTCGTGTAACTAACGTACAGGCGCAAAACTGACCTATTGCAAAATAGCATGGTAAAAGTTCACGAAACAACTAACCCTTGTTACCCTTTTCAGGAGGATAAAATATAAGAGGTTAGAAGTACTTGGTTCTTGAAACACATCAGTGCCAGCAAAGTCCTCCAAGGAAGCTGCTGATAATGATGTCAATTTAGCATTCCTCGTTATAGCTGGGCACATCAGATAGCGGCTTTTCTAAAACGCTGCAGAAAGGATAAACCAGGAGCAAACCCGAGTAGTAACAGTAGACAGCATTCTGCTAATTCAAGATGACAAAGTAGGAGGGTCTGTTCTGTTTGTTTCTTGTGCAACTGGAACGGAAACAGGTAAACTTAGGAA
The DNA here is from genome assembly GCF_059628265.1 of Tinamus guttatus. NCBI lineage: Eukaryota > Metazoa > Chordata > Aves > Tinamiformes > Tinamidae > Tinamus > Tinamus guttatus. Next base: position 300,446 of record NW_028288596.1, on the reverse strand, counting down.
AATGACAGCAGCAAGGATACAGGTCTATCCTGCAATGATTGTGGGTGTTACTCTGGTGATGGCACCACACAGACTTCAAACGACTCCTGGGGTTTTGTTTGGGTACAAAAATCCCCACAGCCGCTGCTGCTTGAAAGATCAGGCCCAACATCGTGTAACTTTCACCTTCAACAACCCTTAAAACTACCTAACATGACTTGACAGAATTGAATGGTAGCTAGCATTTTTTTTTTGAGGGAATCAAAATTCCATCACCAGAACCTTCCAGAACTTCCCTTTCTTTATTTTAATGCTTTAAAAGCACACAGTTATTTATGTCTCTTTTTGATAGGCTAACATTTGCTTAACATTAACAGTAAATATTTGCAAAGATATAAAAAACATTCAACTTCTCCAACCATTTTGCTCCACTGAAACCTATGTTGGTAATGAGGGATTAAAAAAAG